>NW_011207731.1:0-499 GCF_000146605.3 Meleagris gallopavo
AAATATGCCATTCTCTTACTTAAATAAATTGGATACTATTGTTAACACCAGCGCTCCTCGTGTAAGAGTTTTCTTTTTTGTGTCTATAACACAAATCCACACCTAGGAATAGTTTTGCTTTGAACACGGCTCTTTTTTCAATCTGTCATTTATTGCTAAGGCTCTTTTCCGAAGCTGCCTTTTGTTTCTGGTAGGTAGGAATATGTTCAATAGCATCAAGACATGTTCTGTGCCACTGAGATGAGGATGCAGGAGGAGCTTGATGCCTGAGGAACTTTGCTGAGCATCGAATAGGCTGAAGCCAGCTGCACCAGCAGCACGGTGCGCTGAGGCGGACCTACAGATTGCCAGGCATACGGCCAGGCATGCCCATCACTTCAGCTTCTACCTCAACTGTCTGCGGACCTGCAGTTGTCTGCTGGTGGGCACAGCTTTTTGCCCCAAGCCCCTGAAGATGCTTGTGATTCGCCACCTGACAACCGTAGCCCTCTGAAGCCTG
>NW_011207732.1:0-494 GCF_000146605.3 Meleagris gallopavo
GGACCGTCTGACTGTGTGAGAAGGCTGGGATGTGACAGGCAGGCACCAACACACTGCCCTGTCTTTCTCCCCAGCTCATCTTTGTGGAAGGAAGGACAAGCAGATACCCGCCAAATAATGACCAGGTGTGAAATAAGGTAATTAGTTAACTCCAGATTTATGCTTAGGCAGCAGAAAATTATGTTTAGTATTTAGTGTTTGCATGTTTAGTAAAGCATTGAGAAGATTGAGAACCTAAAGTACTCAGCCAGTGAGGAACCAGGGGAGAAAGAGAGAAGCGTCGGGGAATAGGGAATAAAAGATGCAACTCTGTTTTCTGGGGGCCCTTCTGCTTGCAGGAGACGCGCCATTGCAATTGCAAATGAAATCTGCTTTCTCAGAGACACCGTCCTAGAGAGTTATTTGGATATTTCCAACAGGGAATTGAAATCTGGAGGCCACATTTTGTGCAATGTCTTCCCTCCATCATACAAAAAGATGTCATGTGAGCTCCC
>NW_011207733.1:0-433 GCF_000146605.3 Meleagris gallopavo
CTAGTGAGGTTTTCCACTGCTACACATCTGCATTCAGAGAGGAAAAGAGTGGAAGGGAAAACAAGCTCTAATAAGGCATTTGCAAGTTCGAGGAGCGACAGCTGTAGTGCTCTCAGGGAGAGCGTTTCAGAAAGTGGGGAGAGATCCTTTCAGGACTGCGCAGAAAAACCGCCCACTCGCAGGTAGTGCAGGAGGCTGAATTCGCACTTGTCGGCATCGGAATCGCACTTCTTCGCTCTCATGCCCTGAAAGAGGCATTCGCGCTGAACCGCTCCGGAGACTTTACCGTAGCTGGCCGAGAAATCCCGTTTCTCCCCAAACTCCGCTTTCAGCCGTCAGCAGCGGTCTGGTGTTTCTCGCTTGCCGAGAACGGACCACTTCAGCCGGCTGCTTTCTCCGACGAGTGAGCGGGCTCCTGTGCGCTCATCGGAAA
>NW_011207734.1:0-982 GCF_000146605.3 Meleagris gallopavo
GAAGGAGCTGTAAACGCAGCAAGCACTGCACAAAAGCCTAGAGAGCTGCCTGCACTCCAGAAGCCTAGGAAAGGAAAAAACACAACAGTCAAGGCACAGAGACAGCATCAGGTAAGTGAAGGCAAGGTCAGAGGAATGGCATGGGCAAGGAGACAAGGGAGGCAAAGCAAGGCAAGGCAAAGAATGGAAAGCAAAGGAGCAACTGAAAGCAAAGCCAACAAACATACTCTGAACAGGAAAGGAATGCTTGCAGCAAGGAACGAGATCACGCAAAGAAAGCATCAGGAAAGAAAAAGAATCCACAAATAGGAAACAAAGACAATGCAAAGCAAACAAAAAAGCCTCACTACAGAAAAAAACAAATGAGAAATTGCAAAACAAGGATGGAGAGCAAAGCAAAGCAAAACGAGGTCGAGAAATACAAGAGGAAAGCCAATGAATTCAATACACTAGCATGGCAAAGCAAAGAATCCTAGCAAAGTAAAGAAGAGAACAAAGCTCACCAGTGCTTAACAATGGAAAGAAAGAACCAAAATTTAACAGCAATGCAAGGCCAGCATACTAACAAAAAACAAAGAGCAAACCAAAGCCAGGAAAAATCAGCAAAAGAAAAGAAAGAGTAAGTAAAAAAAAGGCAAGGAGAGCAAAGCAAAATCACTTGAAATCCTCACCAACCGTGGGGAATACGCTCAGGAAAGGAAAAAGCAGTTCCAAGAATAGAAACAAAAGGGAAAATAAAACAACCCCGGAAAAAAACCCAATGCATTGCAATGCAGAAGGAGCAGGAAACGAAGGCAGAAACCACAGAAAAACAACATGGAAAACAAACCGAGGAAACCAACATCAACCCATGCAGCAGCAGCAGCCATTGCAGCAACATGAAAATGCAAAAAATACAAGGTCATGGCAAAGCACAGATGACCACCGAGTGTGCAGGAGGCCAAAAATCTTGGCATCCGTGCCCGGGAGGAGGAAGGGTAGC
>NW_011207735.1:0-827 GCF_000146605.3 Meleagris gallopavo
AAAGACAATGCAAAGACAAACAAAAAAGACCTCACTACAAGAAAAAAATAAAAATAAAAAAAAAAAAGAACAAAACAAGGAATGAAACGAAGCAAAGCCAGCCAAGGTCGAGAAATTCAAGAAGAAAGCCAATGAATTCCATACACTAGCATGGCAAAGCAAAGAATCCTAGCAAAGTAAAGAGAGAACAAAGCTCACCAGTGCTTAACAATGGAAAGAAAGAACCAAAATTTAACAGCAATGCAAGGCCAGCATACTAACAATAAACAAAGAGCAAACCAAAGCCAGGAAAAATCAGCAAAAGAAAAGAAAGAGTAAGTAAAAAAAGGCAAGGAGAGCAAAGCAAAATCACTTGAAATCCTCACCAACCGTGGGGAATACGCTCAGGAAAGGAAAAAGCAGTTCCAAGAATAGAAACAAAAGGGAAAATAAAACAACCCCGGAAAAAAACCCAATGCATTGCAATGCAGAAGGAGCAGGAAATGAAGGCAGAAACCACAGAAAAACAACATGGAAAACAAACCGAGGAAACCAACATCAACCCATGCAGCAGCAGCAGCCATTGCAGCAACATGAAAATGCAAAAAAATACAAGGTCATGGCAAAGCACAGATGACCACCGAGTGTGCAGGAGGCCAAAATCTTGGCATCCGTGCCCGGGAGGAGGAAAGGGTAGCTACTGGGCATGCTGCTGCCTCCACCACACATGCACCTGCAGGGTCGCCAGCCCAGAAGGAGTCTGTGGCTGCCAGTCGGAACAAAACACCTCTCTGGAGGAAGGCAAAGCACTGGCAGTCATGCCAAGGAGGAGGGAAGGGTACGCTACC
>NW_011207736.1:0-341 GCF_000146605.3 Meleagris gallopavo
GCGTTAACCGAGGGGTGGGGCCGTCGTTGGGTGGTGTTTGCCCGTGGGGCGGGGCTTAACCGGGGGGTGGGGCTTCAAACGGGCGGTGTTTGCCCCCATTTGGCCACCAGTTGGCCACCAGTTGGCCACCAGTTCAACCCGTTGGCCACCAGTTGGCCACCAGTTCAACCCATTGGCCACCAGTCGCTCCCATCGGCCCCTTTGGGAAGCCAAGTGGTGGGCGGAGCTAAGAGAGCAGGCGTGGCCATACGACCGGAAGTGGGCGTTTCCCCGCAAAGCCACGCCCCTCCACTTCCGGCAGCTCTCCCATTACCGTTGCTCCGCCCCCATCACCGCATGGC
>NW_011207737.1:0-775 GCF_000146605.3 Meleagris gallopavo
GGACACCCAAACAGCCCAATCTCACAGGTGCTGAGGTGGCATCCCGTGGGAACCTGGTGCTGGCGGTGGTGAGGGACTGCACTGCTGCCCTCATCTTTAGCCTCAGCCTCTACTTCATCCTGGATGCCTGCAGCCTCTGCACATGGAGAGACGAGAGCCCTGGTGAGGAAGGAGTTCAAAGCTTTCCATCTCCTACACATCCCCACAAGCATCCCCTACCCGTCCTTTCATCCCCCATAGATCCCATACAGACCCCACAGCTGTACCTTGAGGCCCACACATAACCCCAACCTTCCCCTCCCCTTTTTGATGCACGTTTCACCCCCAGAATGACCGAGCCCATGCAATTCCAGGTAAGTGCCTGAGTCAGTGGACCCCAAATCCCAACATCCCTCTTGGGGCCCGCACCAGACATCACCATGGAAACCCAAACCTTCCCCATGGGGACCCCAGATCACCCCCAGCCTCATATGGCTTACCCTGACATTTATGTGCACCACCAGTATCCAGCCCGTGGGAATTCCAAATCTGCATTTTGGGGACCCCCAATCTTCAAATCTACGCCCCAGACCCACAGAAGCCCTCCAAGCCTTAATCAGCCCCCAGACCCCATAGGCCCCCACAGCTCTAGCAGAGGGACCTCAAATGCACTCACAGAGAAGTCCAGTGTCTAACCTATGGGGACCTCAACACAAAGGCCGTCTAGTCCCCCAATCTCTAAATATATCCAGACCTTATGGGCACCCTGAAACCACAGCTGGACCCCAAATATCCA
>NW_011207738.1:0-326 GCF_000146605.3 Meleagris gallopavo
GCTCTCTTGCTTAGATGGGACTGGTGTGTCCTTGATCAGCCAGGAGAATCTCTTCAGTGGCATCACCGATTGCCCACTGCGGAAGTCTCCAGAGCCCAATTTGACAGCTTAGGGCTGCAGCAATTCAGTCTTAGGGAAACGATCTTGGAGAAATGACTTCTAACAGCTGCCTTTTCACAGATCACAGCAGAACGAGTCTGCCTGCCCCAAGGAAGAGCTGCCTGCATGGAACTGCAGACAGAGTCGGCCGTGGTGGAATTTATCATCAACCACGCTGATGTCCTCTTCTGCTCCAATCCAGCTCAGACATGGCAGATGGAGCAGGT
>NW_011207739.1:0-577 GCF_000146605.3 Meleagris gallopavo
TGGCATCACCGATTGCCCACTGCGGAAGTCTCCAGAGCCCAATTTGACAGCTTAGGGCTGCAGCAATTCAGTCTTAGGGAAACGATCTTGGAGAAATGACTTCTAACAGCTGCCTTTTCTACAGATCACAGCAGAACGAGTCTGCCTGCCCCAACGGAAGAGCTGCCTGCATGGAACTGCAGACAGAGTCGGCCGTGGTGGAATTTATCATCAACCACGCTGATGTCCTCTTCTGCTCCAAATCCAGCTCAGACATGGCAGATGGAGCAGGTGAGTGTCGTCCTGCATTAGCTTGATCTTGATCTGACATCTTGATCAAATGCAGGCCTTCTCTATGACCCTTGAACTACGCTTTTACTATTGAGGGGACAGCAGACTTCTGGGCTTAGATTAGAATGTGGCATCCAGTTGCTGAGAATGCGCAAACCCAACCTTGACAAGAAGAAAACCGTCACTGTCATTATGGTGTTTTGTACACAGGTGCAGCTTGATGAAAGTGTGTCAGCGAAGCTCTCTCAGTTCCCTGCCCCCATTTTCTAGGGATTTTGTTTGCCTGTTTTGATACAGTCAGCTGCTC
>NW_011207740.1:0-716 GCF_000146605.3 Meleagris gallopavo
AAGGCAAGGTTATGTCTGTGTGTCTGGAAACAGAGCTGCGGACGTTCAGTGCTGCTCGGAGCACCATCGCAGACAGCTGCACAGAGCAGGGCTCCAGAAGCACTGACAGCTCCTGTCAGCTTCAGTATTGAAGCGATCTGATCGACTTCCAATTCCGTATTTCAAGCACTTTAAAGAAAAAAGCACTAAAGCTGGCAAACACGTGATGGCTTCAGTTAACAAACACCAAGTTAAATGGCACTTAAGGCAATAAGCACCTTAAGTTACTGCACCTCTTGTAGTTTATCCAGAGAGGCTTCTAGCTCCTTTAGAGCTTCTTCTCATTCCTGGAGCTGAAAAAAAAAAAAAATCAAAGGAAAAATGTTGAAATGGCTCCAAAACCTGTTCAGTTTTCACTTAATCCTGATTTTGCCCTGCAGATGGGGTTTTGTTTTATTTATGGTGTTACAGCACAGGTGACTAGAGTGACTGATACAGCTTTGAAGTAGTATCATCCCATAAAATATACCCTTCTTCTTTGAAATCTCTCTCTGAAACCATTAATTCATACATATATTGTAGGAGGAATTGTACTAGCCAAAGCCGATTCTAGGTTTTTTGGATACAGCTGTAACTCCTTTCTCTCCCTGAGAAACATAAGATCTGTGCCTCTCTTCCAGTGTTAGAAAAAGCCCGAGGCACAGTGAAAGGAGTCAGTATAGTGTTTCTTCTGCTGC
>NW_011207741.1:0-690 GCF_000146605.3 Meleagris gallopavo
AAAATCAAAGGAAAAATGTTGAAATGGCTCCAAAACCTGTTCAGTTTTCACTTAATCCTGATTTTGCCCTGCAGGTGGGGTTTTGTTTTTATTTATGGTGTTACACCACAGGTGACTAAAGTGACTGATACAGCTTTGAAGTAGTATCATCCCATAAAATATACCCTTCTTCTTTGAAATCTCTCTCTGAAACCAATTAATTCATACATATATTGTAGGAGGAATTGTACTAGCCAAAGCCGATTCTAGGTTTTTTGGATACAGCTGTAACTCCTTTCTCTCCCTGAGAAACAGAAGATCTGTGCCTCTCTTCCAGTGTTAGAAAAAGACCCGAGGCACAGTGAAAGGAGTCAGATAGTGTTTCTTCTGCTGCATGTTTTATTCCTCACAAAGTGCAAACAGTCACGTCTTGGAGGTTTGAGAATAATTCTCTGAATTTAGTGACAACAGCTTCTGTGAAAGCCTTCATTCTTACTTTCACAGTTTGAATTTCAACTTCTGCCTGAGTGCCTTCTGGACTCTCATCTTCAGCACTGCTGCCAGTGCCCCAGGCAGATGCAGAAGGAGCCTGCAGAGTTGTGCTGTAGTTTTCTCCCCAGGAGTTGGTTGATTTTCCAAAGTAGTCACACGTTCACTTTCCAATTCAGTCTCACCTTCGATGCCTACTGCAAAGAACAAAAAGTAGTGGAA
>NW_011207742.1:0-387 GCF_000146605.3 Meleagris gallopavo
AAAAATATGATATTTTGCTCCAGAAATTCCTAGTTTTATCACCGAAGACTCTACGTTTTTCACCAGAAATACCTATTTTTATCCCCAAACATGACATTTTCTCCAGAAATACCAGATTTCTTCCCTTAAATATGACACCTTTTCCAAGAAATAGTAGATTTTTCCCCAAAAATATGATATTTTCTCCAAGAAATGCCAGTTTTATCGCATAAATACGACATTTTATACCGCAAAGAGCCGCTTTCTCCCAAAAATATGCCATTTTCTGCCAGGAACTGCAGTTTCCTCCCACAAATACCATTTTTCAACCAGAAATAGGACGTTTTGTACCAGAAATGCCAGTTTTCTCACCAAAAACTCAGCGTTTCCTAACAGAAATACCAGTTT
>NW_011207743.1:0-772 GCF_000146605.3 Meleagris gallopavo
CATTGTCCACTTGAACTGCGGGCTTGGATGGGACCTTGTGAACAGCACTCTGTTGGCAGACTTGGGAGTGTTTTCCCACAGGTAGTTATCCCTGGTCAGTAGAAGAAGAACAGAATTCATACATGTATGCACATATTATAAATACAGTCATTATATAGTGACATAAATCACATAAATTGTATGTAGTTATCTATTTTAAATACATGAAATAGACATGAATATAGACAAAAATTAAAGCCATAAATATTTCTGTGCATATTTAGATACAGGAATGCATTCTACTAGAGGCATTGATAAGCAGGCATTTAATGCACCTTGCTTTGGCTGTTTCAGCAGGTCTGCATCAGAATCCTGACTGTAAGTGACATCTGTGAGTGTCTTGAGAAGGATAGCTCAAATCTTGTATCATGCACGAGCATGGAGAAGCTGATTTCCTCTTGATTCACTCTTGATTTTTCAGTGCATAGTAGTCAGATGGAAGAGAAAATGGAGTCCAAATGTCCTGATCTGAGAACACAGCTGTTCTGGATTCTAGAAAACGGAGAGAAAATGGAGAAACAGACACTCCCAGAACTCTTTTGTGAGCACTTGTCTCAGGAAGGCTGTATCATAACAAGCCCAAAACTAATGGAAGAAGAAATAGGCTTTCTAGCTGTGTCTTCATCCTTGGCATAACTGATTCTGTCTTTAGACATGGTTTTGAAGCACTGACACATTTTTACAACAGATTAGTAGATAAGTGACCAAAATGTTGAATGTAAATGGAAAAAAA
>NW_011207744.1:0-496 GCF_000146605.3 Meleagris gallopavo
ACCAGCACAAGTGCCTTTGTCTGCCTGTAATCAGGGCTTCCAGTTATCTGCTCTAACAAGTCCCTGGGGGCTGTGTTGGCAGTGGCTCTCGGCAGGGCCCACCAATGCCCCCAGAACTTCCTTCTGACTTGATCTTCTGAGCACTTTGTGCAATCTTCTCTCAGCCTGGAGGATGATGGGCTCAGCACCAAATACCCCAAGGAGACCATTGCAACCCAGAGAGCCCTCAAGTGCTTTGCGCCTTCCTGACGTCTTCCTCAAGCCCTCACAACCTGTACAGATAAGTGGAGAGCTATCAGGAGTGCACTTAAAGAGGAAGAGCCCAAAGTACATGTAATGAGTCTATTAATTTTTGTATATTTTTCTCCGGTATTAAAGGCAAATTAAGGCAGCACTTGGCAGTCAGTATTCATCCAAGGCGTCTCCTAATGAGGTTTGCTCTTTCACTGCGTGGACAAACTTTCTCCTCAGCCTCCCCTACTCACAGTGGCCCCGT
>NW_011207745.1:0-657 GCF_000146605.3 Meleagris gallopavo
GACGTCTTCCTCAAGCCCTCACAACCTGTACAGATAAGTGGAGAGCTATCAGGAGTGCACTTAAAGAGGAAGAGCCCAAAGTACATGTAATGAGTCTATTAATTTTTGTATATTTTCTCCGGTATTAAAGGCAAATTAAGGCAGCACTTGGCAGTCAGTATTCATCCAAGGCGTCTCCTAATGAGGTTTGCTCTTTCACTGCGTGGACAAACTTTCTCCTCAGCCTCCCCTACTCACAGTGGCCCCGTGGGATTTTCATCCCTTTTCCTCACATCACTCTTCTTCTTTGAAGTCATGAGTTCAGTGCTGCTTTTCCTTTGCACCAACTCCCCCTTGCTTTCCTCAGAGCACCAGCTGCACACGGGCACAGAGGGATTCCTCCTCGCTGCCAACAAACGGGAATAAACACGATGCAATTGAAGGAATAGTAAAACGCTCTCCTCAGCTGGATGCCATGTTCAGGCTGTCTGCCTTCCACGGGAACTTCTGTGCAAGAAGCGTTTTTGACAGAGAAAGGAAGGGCTATGTATGAATACAATGAAGAAGTTGGCTAAAGAGTTCATGAGACTTTTGAGATGGCACAAGTGTCCAACTTATGGAAGCTCCCCGAGTAACCAGACAGCTGGGAGGTATTTGAAAGAACAAAGAGCAAAGGGA
>NW_011207746.1:0-741 GCF_000146605.3 Meleagris gallopavo
TGCATTCCACATTTTCCTTTATGTGAAAGCTGTGAATTACAGTAAAGCATCTCAGATCTGAAAGCATAAGCCTTAAAGCACAGAAGCACGACCAGCAGTTCGAGGGAGGTGATGCTGCCCCCCTACTCTGCTCTCATTGACACACCATCTGGAGCACTGCGTCCAGTTCTGGAGCCCTCAACACAAGGACATGGAGTTGTTCAAGCAGGTCCAGAGGAGGGCCACAAAGATGATCAGAGGGCTGAAACACCTCCCCTGAACGGAAAGGCTGAGAGAGCTGGAGCTCATCAGCTCCAGTGCAGAAGAGAAGGCTCCAAGGAGACCTTGGAGTGGCCTTCCAGTACCTGAAGGGCCCTACAGGGAAGCTGGGGAGGGACTTTTTTATCTGGGCAGGTAGCGACAGGACAAGGGGAAATGGCTTTAAACTGGAAAAGGGAAGATTTAGACTACACATCAGGAAGAAATTTTTTACTGTGGGGATGGGGAGACACTGGAACAGGTTGTCCAGCAAAGCTGTGAATGCCTCGTCCCTCCAAGCATTCAAAGCCAGGCTGGATAGGACTTCTGAGCAACCTGATCTAGAAGGAGGTATCCCTGCCTATAGCTCAGGAAAGAAACTAGCTCATCTTAAAGGTCTCTTCCACTCCATACCATTCTATGATTCTATTCTATGATTCTATATTCATAAGGCTCTTCTTGTTCTCTAAGTTGTTGTGCTACTTGAATAGAATAGTCTTGCAC
>NW_011207747.1:0-827 GCF_000146605.3 Meleagris gallopavo
TGTACGGAAAGGCTGAGAGAGCTGGAGCTCATCAGCTCCAGTGCAGAAGAGAAGGCTCCAAGGAGACCTTGGAGTGGCCTTCCAGTACCTGAAGGGCCCTACAGGAAAGCTGGGGAGGGACTTTTTATCAGGGCAGGTAGCGACAGGACAAGGGGAAATGGCTTTAAACTGGAAAAGGGTAGATTTAGACTACACATCAGGAAGAAATTTTTACTGTGGGGATGGGGAGACACTGGAACAGGTTGTCCAGCAAAGCTGTGAATGCCTCCTCCCTCCAAGCATTCAAAGCCAGGCTGGATAGGACTTTTGAGCAACCTGATCTAGAAGGAGGTATCCCTGCCTATAGCTCAGGAAAGAAACTAGCTCATCTTAAAGGTCTCTTCCACTCCATACCATTCTATGATTCTATTCTATGATTCTATATTCATAAGGCTCTTCTTGTTCTCTAAGTTGTTGTGCTACTTGAATAGAATAGTCTTGCACAGAACTTGCCTAGAAGATGCAGTTAAATTTGCTGAAGCCTAAGGACACAGACTGCTGGACTTTCACCCAGCTGCAAGTAAGGAAGGCCACACAGCTTACTCTAACTGCAGATAAGGAAGAAAGACAGACTAAATTGAGACTCTGCAAGCATTGGCAGATCTTACAGGCCTGAAGATTGGAGAAAACAGCCCACCAAGAGACAACAAAAGGAACCAATCCAGAGCAGGAAGATCTCCAACCTCCATACTACTATTGGTCTACATGGCCGAGTGAGAGGTTGGCAACATGCACCAAAAGGGCATTTCTCTGTGCAAGGTCCTTCTCAAGAGCAATCACCTCCATTT
>NW_011207748.1:0-856 GCF_000146605.3 Meleagris gallopavo
AGCTCACGCTGCAAATGTCACAGCCATAGCTGTCCTGGCTTAGGTCAGGAATCTGCTCGGAGTCGAATCCACGGCTGGAGAGAAGGACACAACAATGGCAGAGGGGGTTGAAAAAGAGGAAAACTACAAGTGAAAAGCAATACAAAATACAGTCAAGAAAAGGAAGGGGTTCCTGACTTACAGGAAAAAACAAACACTTGGTCACCAACACCGCGTGAGCCGTGCCAGATGAGACGTTTCCAAAAGGAGACCTTTTCTTTTTGCCAAGGCATTTGCGAGTTACCCTGACAACTGGCTGCCCAGTCTACAATCACACACCAGGATCCCAAAGCAGCAAGGAGAAGCAGGGGCCGCTCAGAAATGCTCTGCAAACAGAGGAAACTGGAATGAGAGCTGACAGAGGTGACACCGCAGTCCCACAGCCTTCCAGCGCTCCATGCTGAAGGAGAACCTCCTGCCCCAGCAAGTCTGCTGAGCACCCTGTGTTCTCTCTGCATCCCCTGCACCACGCCGTGCTGCCCGGTGAGTCCAGCGCAGCTCTCAGGACCTGGGGGACTGCAGAACGCGGCCAGCAGTGAGCTGAGCTCGTTCCTCAAGCCCTGGTCCGGGCCGTGCTCTCCTCACAGCCCATCCGCCGAGCCCAGGCGGACGAGCTGCTGCTCGGGGCTTCCTCGGAGGAGAAAGCTGTCAGCGATGTCACTGCAGGAGCCGGGACACAGAGAACTGGACAGAGATGTGCGCCTGGCTTTAAAGAAGTGCCGGGAGCTGGGAACCAGCCTGGAGAAAGCCGTTCTGGGAAGCCAGAGACAGCGCGAGTCTCAACGCAGCTCCCGCAAGAGCGGTGCTGTTCAATGGC
>NW_011207749.1:0-444 GCF_000146605.3 Meleagris gallopavo
TCTGCTGAGCACCCTGGGTTCTCTCTGCATCCCCTGCACCACGCCGTGCTGCCCGGTGAGTCCAGCGCAGCTCTCAGGACCTGGGGGACTGCAGAACGCGGCCAGCAGTGAGCTGAGCTCGTTCCTCAAGCCCTGGTCCGGGCCGTGCTCTCCTCACAGCCCATCCGCCGAGCCCAGGCGGACGAGCTGCTGCTCGGTGCTTCCTCGGAGGAGAAAGCTGTCAGCGATGTCACTGCAGGAGCCGGGGACACAGAGAACTGGACAGAGATGTGCGCCTGGCTTTAAAGAAGTGCCGGGACCTGGGAAGCAGCCTGGAGAAAGCCGTTCTGGGAAGCCAGAGACAGCGCGAGTCTCAACGCAGCTCCCGCGAGAGCGGTGCTGTTCAATGGCGTCGCCATGGCGACGGCGCGCCCTCCGTCCTTGCCGTCCCCGCGGCGACAGCGC
>NW_011207750.1:0-537 GCF_000146605.3 Meleagris gallopavo
TTACTTTCTTAACAAGTCCATCCTTGTTGGTGAGAATAAGGTCCAGTAACACCCCTCCCCACATTGGTTCCTTCACCACTTGTTTCAGAAAGCTGTCTTCAACACACTGCAAGAACCGTCTGGACCGTGCATGCCTGGCCATGTTGGTCGTCCAGCAAATATCTGGACAATTGAAGTCCCCCATAAGCACCAGTGCCTGGGAATGTGACGCTACATCCAGTTGCTTACGGAAGGCCTCATCAACCTCCTCATCCTGATCAGGGGGCCTGTAGTACACGCCCACAACAGTGTCACCCTTACCAGCCTGCCCCTTGATTCTCACCCATAAGCTCTCCACTGCTACATCACTCTCTCCCAAGTGAAGTTCAATACATTCTAGCTGCTCTCTCACATGAAGAGCAACTCCACCACCCCGCCTAGCCAGCCGATCTTTCTTAAAAAAGCACACAGCCATCCATGACAACATTCCAGTCATGTGAGCTGTCCCACCATGTCTCTGTGATCGCAATGAGATCATGGCCTCGCGACCGCACGCAG
>NW_011207751.1:0-738 GCF_000146605.3 Meleagris gallopavo
AAAGCTGTCTTCAACACACTGCAAGAACCGTCTGGACCGTGCATGCCTGGCCATGTTGGTCGTCCAGCAAATATCTGGATAATTGAAGTCCCCCATAAGCACCAGTGCCTGGGAATGTGACGCTACATCCAGTTGCTTACGGAAGGCCTCATCAACCTCCTCATCCTGATCAGGGGGCCTGTAGTACACGCCCACAACAGTGTCACCCTTACCAGCCTGCCCCTTGATTCTCACCCATAAGCTCTCCACTGCTACATCACTCTCCCCAAGTGAATTTCAATACATTCTAGCTGCTCTCTCACATGAAGAGCAACTCCACCACCCCGCCTAGCCAGCCGATCTTTCTTAAAAAAGCACACAGCCATCCATGACAACATTCCAGTCATGTGAGCTGTCCCACCATGTCTCTGTGATCGCAATGAGATCATGGCCTCGCGACCGCACGCAGAACTCCAGCTCTTCCTGTTTATTCCCCATGCTACACGCATTAGTATATAGGCACTTAAGAGAAGCAGCATCCCCCCACCCTCTCCAAGCCTTTGAACTCCACTGTCTCCACCCATCCAAGTTCTGTTTGGAGCCTCGAACTGCCCCCTCAGTCCCAGCGGTCCTCATTTTGTCCCCCTTCCCCCTTCATACCTAGTTTAAACCTGTCATAAGTCCTGCCAGTTCCTCGGCTAGAACCCTGGGGAAACGTCCCCATGGAGACAGGCTGCATCCATCTGCAGCCATCATGCC
>NW_011207752.1:0-406 GCF_000146605.3 Meleagris gallopavo
TCTGGGGTCACGGGGGTGAGATCTGGGGTCGACAGGGTGAGATCTGGGGTCACAGGGTGAGATCTGGGCGCTGGGGTCAGCTGGAGCATCAGAGCAGGGGAGCCTGCTGCCTTACCTGCCATGACAGCTGGAGAGTGGCAGTTAGGGGAGCCCCTCCCCCCAGGGGGGTTCCGTGACCGTTGGGGTCAGCCCCTTTCCCCCAGGCTTGCGATGGTCTGACTTTTCGCACCCAAACATCCCTCCCATCCCAGCCGTTTCCCGTCCCAATGATCAGTGACCATCCCAACGGGCATTTTGCAGCCCAGTGCTCTTCCTTCCCAAGGGTCTGCCCGTCCCAGGGGGGATTTGCCATCGCTGCAGTGCGTTCTCACCCCGGGGATGGTTTCCCCTGCATGTCCAGTAAGGA
>NW_011207753.1:0-644 GCF_000146605.3 Meleagris gallopavo
GGGAGCCTGCTGCCTTACCTGCCATGACAGCTGGAGAGTGGCAGTTAGGGGAGCCCCTCCCCCCAGGGGGGTTCCGTGACCGTTGGGGTCAGCCCCTTTCCCCCAGGCTTGCGATGGTCTGACTTTTCGCACCCAAACATCCCTCCCATCCCAGCCGTTTCCCGTCCCAATGATCAGTGACCATCCCAACGGGCATTTTGCAGCCCAGTGCTCTTCCTTCCCAAGGGTCTGCCCGTCCCAGGGGGGATTTGCCATCGCTGCAGTGCGTTCTCACCCCGGGGATGGTTTCCCCTGCATGTCCAGTAAGGATATCCCGTCCAAGTGATTGCCAGTCGTCACCGCCCAAAATCGTGTTTAAGCAGCCCATGGCTAAGAACTTAAACTGCCAGCAGTAATTACCGGCTCTTGAAAGCGGGAGCAGCCGTGGTTGGCCAGTTAGACCTATGGCAGCAATGAAAAGGAGTGATTTCTGTGGGACAGCCCTGATGCAGCTGAGAGCAGTGCAGGAATGAGTCAGTGCCCGTGCAGCGTATGCCGACTCGTTGCTGTGAGCTGGTCCTGTGTGCCTCGAAGCACGTCACTGACTTTGTATCGTGGACTTTTTCTCCTGGCTTTGGCTGTATCTCGGGGCATTGCTAGCGAGG
>NW_011207754.1:0-419 GCF_000146605.3 Meleagris gallopavo
TTCCTTTAGGTATTGAAAGGCTGTTACCAGGTCCCTTGGAGCCTTCACTTCTCCAGGAGGCTGAACAGCCCAGCTCTCCTTGCTTACAGGGAGAGGGGGTTTCCCATCCTTGGGTTCGTGTTTGTGGCTGTACTCTGGATGCACTCGCACAGCTCCATGTCTCCCTGCACTGAGGACTCCACATCTGGACGCAGCACTGCAGGTGAGGCCTGACCAGCGCAGAGCAGAGGGATGGGGATCTCCTCCCTTGGCCCGCTGACTGCGCATCTTTGGATGCAGCCCAGGATACGGTTGGCTTTCTGGGCTGGAAGGGCCCACTGCTGGCTTGTGTCCAGCTCCCACCCACCAGTACTCCCAGGCCTTATGGAGCAGGACTACGCTCAGTCCTTTCATCCCCTAGCATGTTTTGGTGGTGGGTG
>NW_011207755.1:0-587 GCF_000146605.3 Meleagris gallopavo
GGGGCACAGCAGGGACCTGCTCTGCACGACAGCCCTGGGCGCCCGGCTGCAGCCCCGGCTGCACAGCCTGCAGCCAACATGGGACACGCAGCCCTCAGGGCTGTGCTCTGTGCTGCAGCAGGGAAGCCCTCATCCAGAGCAGCTCCTTCTCTGTAACAAAGGAACACAGAGTGCCTCTGTCCTCATCTGACATGGGATGTCCCAGCTTAGTGATCCTGCCAGGAAAGCATCTGCATCGTCAGCCGCCAGAGACTGACGTGCCAAAGGCAGGGAGCGATGCTCCTCCAGTGAGCTTACAGCCCGCTCGCACCCCACACTGCCTTCATCTCCCTCTCCTTTCTCTCCTCTCCCCGTGCCACCTGCAGGCTGTGCCCCCAGCCCTGCTGAGCGGTGCAGAGAAGCTGCTTTTGCCTGGAGTTGTCTCTCCGCAGCACTGCCCACTTCCTTGAGCTCCCTGTGTCCCCAGAGCCCAGCCCAGCTCAGCAGCAGAGGATGCCATTTCTCTTCCCACTGCTCTCCTGGACATCTCCATGAGGCTCCAGGGACAACAGCTCCTGAAAGAAACAGGGGAGCATAGCAGAATGTTC
>NW_011207756.1:0-447 GCF_000146605.3 Meleagris gallopavo
CCGCCAGAGACTGACGTGCCAAAGGCAGGGAGCGATGCTCCTCCAGTGAGCTTACACGCCCGCTCGCACCCCACACTGCCTTCATCTCCCTCTCCTTTCTCTCCTCTCCCCGTGCCACCTGCAGGCTGTCGCCCCAGCCCTGCTGAGCGGTGCAGAGAAGCTGCTTTTGCCTGGAGTTGTCTCTCCGCAGCACTGCCCACTTCCTTGAGCTCCCTGTCGTCCCCAGAGCCCAGCCCAGCTCAGCAGCAGAGGATGCCATTTCTCTTCCCCACTGCTCTCCCTGGACATCTCCATGAGGCTCCAGGGACAACAGCTCCTGAAAGAAAACAGGGTGAGCATAGCAGAATGTTCTTGGAATTCAGCTGAACTCATTACTGGATGTCCAGTGGGCAGCATCTGATTCCAGAAGCATGCCTGGTCCTCCAGAGCGTGTTTGCCAAGGAGAGG
>NW_011207757.1:0-319 GCF_000146605.3 Meleagris gallopavo
AAATATGACATTTCGAGCCTGAAATAACAGTTTACTCACCCAAAGTGTGACATTTTCTCCCACAAATCCGAGGGTTGTCCAAAAAATATCGAATTTTCTTGCAGGAATACCAGTTTACTCCCCCCAAATAGGACATTTCCTCTCCGATATGACAGTTTTCCTGACAGAAAATTTGAAAATTTCCCCCAGAAACACTAGCTTTCTCCCAGAATTAGGACATTTCCTGCCAGAAATAACACTTTTCTAGCCCAAAGTAGGACATTTTCTCCCAGAATTACCAGTTTTCTCACCCAAATACGATCTTCCTCCCAGAAATGCC
>NW_011207758.1:0-408 GCF_000146605.3 Meleagris gallopavo
AATTACCAGTTTTCTCACCCAAATACGATCTTTCCTGCCAGAAATGCCAGATTTCTCCCCCACGTATGGCATTTCCTCCCAGAAATGCCTCTTTTCTCAAGAAAAAGATGACATTTCCTGCCAGAAATGCCAGGTTTCTCCCCGAAAATATGACATTTTCTCCCAAAATACCACTTTTCTCACACAGCATATGACATTTTCTCCCAGAAAATGCCTGCTTTCCTCCCCCAGAATACGACATTTTCTCCCAGGACTACCTGCTTTCTCCAAAAACGGGACATTTTCGCCCAGAAATACCACTTTCTCCAGAAAAATATGACAGTTGGGGCCAGAATTAACCAGTTTCCTCACCCCAAAATATGACATTTCGAGCCGGAAATAACAGTTTACTCACCCAAAGTGTGACAT
>NW_011207759.1:0-901 GCF_000146605.3 Meleagris gallopavo
TGGGGAATGGGAGACTTCCCTTTAGTCAGGAAAGAGGATGTGCGTGAGCGCCTAGGCAGTACTAAGGTCCACAAGTCCATGGGACCTGATGGGGTGCATCCACGTGTGCTGAGGGAGCTGGCGGAGGTCATTGCCGAACCGCTCTCCATCATTTTTGAGAGGTCTTGGACAGCAGGGGAGGTCCCTGAAGACTGGAGGATAGCCAATGTCACTCCGGTCTTCAAAAAGGGCAAGAAGGAAGACCTGGGTAATTATAGGCCTGTCAGCCTCACCTCCGTCCCTGGAAAGGTGATGGAACAGCTTGTGCTGGATACCATCTCCAGACAACTGGGAGAAAAGGAGGTTATCAGGAGTAGTCAGCATGGGTTCACCAAGGGGAGGTCGTGCTCGACCAACCTGGTGGCCTTCTGTGGTGCTGTCACATGCTGGGTGGATGGCGGAAGAGCAGTAGATGTAATCTACCTTGATTTTAGAAAGGCATTTGATACTGTCTCCCACGACATCCTTATAACAAAGCTGAGGAAGTGTGGGATAGACGAGTGGACAGTGAGGTGGGTTGAGAACTGGCTGACTGGCAGAGCGCAGAGGGTCGTCGTTGTTGGTGCAGAGTCTGGCTGGAGACCTGTAACCAGTGGTGTCCCCCAGGGGTCTGTGCTGGGTCCGGTCTTGTTCAACATCTTCATCAATGACCTTGACGAGGGGATAGTGGCCACCCTCAGCAAGTTTGCTGATGATACGAAGTTGGGAGGATTGGCTGACACGCCTGAAGGCTGTGCTGCCATTCAGCAGGACAGGCTGGAGAGGCTGGGCAGTAAGAAACCGGATGAGGTTCAACAAAAGCAAGTGTAGGGTCTTACACCTAGGGAGGAAGAATTGCATGCACCAATACAGGCTGGGGATG
>NW_011207760.1:0-523 GCF_000146605.3 Meleagris gallopavo
GTTGACCCATTGACCCCACTGACCACAATGACCCCATTGACCCCACTGACCCCATTGACCCCAATGACCCCAATGACTCCACATGACCCCAATGAAACCCACACGACCCCAATCACTCCACTGACCCCACTGACCCCCAAAAGCCCACATGACCCTGATGATCCCCCTGACCCCATTGACCCCATCGACCCCAATAAACCCATATGACCCCATTGACCCCAATGACCCCAAATGTCCTCACATGACTCCAATGGATGTGGTGTTATGGACTTGGTGAAGGGGTGATGGGGTCGGATGTTGGGTTATGGGGCGGGATTGGTGTTAGGGGGCGGGATGTGAGGTTATAGGGCGGGATGTGAGGCTATGGGGTGGGATGTAAGGTTATGGGCAGGATGTGGAGCGATGGGGCGGGATGTGGGGTTATTGGGTGGGATGTGAGGTTGCGGGGCAGGTTATGGGGCTGACTCCAATGACGTCACGACAAGGAGGCGGAGCCAAAGGATTTATTGGACACCGATGGGGG
>NW_011207761.1:0-581 GCF_000146605.3 Meleagris gallopavo
AAACCATTTCCCCTTGTCCTATCGCTAATCCACCCTCCTAAACAGCCGTTGCCCCCTCCTGCTTATGCGCTCCCTTCGAGTCTTGGAAGGCTGTCTTGAGCTATCTCCAGAGCTTTCTCTTCTCCCACACAAACAATCCCAGTTCCCTCAACATTTCTTTCTAAGAGAGGTGCTCCAGCCCTCTGATCATCTTCGTGGCCCTTCTCTGGACCTGCTCCAAAAGCTCCACATCATTCCCGTGCTGGAGCCCCAGGCCTGGACGCAGTGCTGCACATGGGGGCCGCACCAGAGCCAAGTCGAGGGGGACAATCACCTCCCTCTCCCTGCTGGTCGCTCCTCTTTGAATGCAGCCCAGGATCTAGTTGGCCTTCTGGGCTGCAAGTGCACACTACTGGCTTATGTCCAGCTCTTTGTCCACCAGGATCCCCGAGTCCTCCGCAGGGCTGCTCCCAAGGGCTTCTACGCCCAGTTTGTACAAGCATCTGGGTTTCCCCTTCATCAGGGACATCAACCGTGGGGTTGAGTGCACCCTAAGGACACCAAGCTGTGGGTGCAGTGACACAGCAGAGGGACGGGATGCC
>NW_011207762.1:0-671 GCF_000146605.3 Meleagris gallopavo
TGGCCCTTCTCTGGACCTGCTCCAAAAGCTCCACATCATTCCCGTGCTGGAGCCCCAGGCCTGGACGCTGTGCTGCACATGGGGGCCGCACCAGAGCCAAGTCGAGGGGGACAATCACCTCCCTCTCCCTGCTGGTCGCTCCTCTTTGAATGCAGCCCAGGATCTAGTTGGCCTTCTGGGCTGCAAGTGCACACTACTGGCTTATGTCCAGCTCTTTGTCCACCAGGATCCCCGAGTCCCTCCGCAGGGCTGCTCCCAAGGGCTTCTACGCCCAGTTTGTACAAGCATCTGGGTTTCCCCTTCATCAGGGACATCAACAGTGGGGTTGAGTGCACCCTAAGGACACCAAGCTGTGGGGTGCAGTGACACAGCAGAGGGACGGGATGCCATCCACAGACACCTCAACAGGCTGAGCAGTGGCCACAAATCCAAGTGCAGGGTCAGTAGCTGGGATGAGGGAACAGCCACCACCAAAACATGCTAGGGGATGAAAGGACTGAGCGTAGTCCTGCTCCATAAGGCCTGGGAGTACTGGTGGGTGGGAGCTGGACACAAGCCAGCAGTGGGCCCTTCCAGCCCAGAAAGCCAACCGTATCCTGGGCTGCATCCAAAGATGCGCAGTCAGCGGGCCAAGGGAGGAGATCCCCATCCCTCTGCTCTGCGCTGGTCAG
>NW_011207763.1:0-444 GCF_000146605.3 Meleagris gallopavo
CAAACCAATGGTACAGAGAGAGAATTCCCTGCCAGGAGTAGCTCACAGTCCAGTGATAAAAATTCTCAGCACTGGCTGCAAGGTTGTGTTTGAATTAAAAACAACATTTAAAAACAGTCTGGAAGTTTTGAGCTAACTATTATAAACATTATTGGGGGGGATTGCCAAATGCTGCTGCAAACAATGTGGGGGCAGAAGAGCCCTGGCACGGGAGGTATCTTTATGCCAATCTGCACACCTGCACAGCAGGCCCTGCTGCCCCTGCTTCACCCCTCCGTGGGAACTGCCCCTGCTGGAGTCTCTTCTGGCCGCAGTGAGCCAGGGCGATTCCCCTCCATCTGCCCGTGCCCTGCTGCTGCCCATCCCCACGGCAATTCACGGCCCTGGGCAGCGCAGGCGAGCTGTGAAACGCCCTCTGCATCCTGGGGCGTGGAGGTGGCAGCT
>NW_011207764.1:0-992 GCF_000146605.3 Meleagris gallopavo
GGGGTGACACAGGTGTTCCCACCTTCATGGTGTGACGCTGTGGGGGTGCCCACAGCACTGGGGTGTGATACGGGGATGCCACCAACTTTGGGGGTGTGACACTGTGATGCGGCGTCCCCACTTCCCCCGGGAAGTCCTTCAGCTGGTCACCAACTGTGGTGCAACGTCCCCAGGGGGGCCTTCTGTCCCCTCCGCATGACGGTGACACCTGACGCTGGCTGGTGGGGGCACAGAGTTCAGCACCGTGCGTGTCCCCGTCCTCGTGGCAGACAATGGTGACAGCGCCAGAGGGCTCCGGTGTCACCGGGTCCGGCTGGAGGCAGGTCTGGAGGGGTGACAAAGTACAGTAAGAGGCTCAGTGACAGCCCTTCCCTTCTTCCCTTCCCTTCCCTTCTTCCCTTCCCTTCCCTTTTTCCCTTCCCTTCACTTCCCTTTTTCCTTTCCTTTCCCTCCCCTCCACTCCCCTCCCCTCTCCTCCCCTCCCCTTCCCTTCCCTTGGAATGCAACCTGCACACCCCCAGGACTCCTCCGCCACTTCTGCACACCCTTCTGGACCAATCCAAGCACCCCCTGGACCCACCTGCGCACCATCTGGGTGCCCCAAACCCCTCCACAACATCTCCACATTCTTCCGCGTGATTCCAGGCCTGGATAGGGGGCTCGTGGGGAATCTGTGATGGGAAAGGTGTGAGCGGGGCTTCTGTGAGGTGGAAAGAGGGGCTGGAGGTGGAGAAAGGTTGCAAGGGGGAAACCGAGGGGCTGCGGGGGGCTTCTATGGCGTGGAAAGGGGCTCTGAGGATAGAGAGAGGGGGTTGTGAGGGGGAAAAGAGCAGAACGAGGCTTCTGTGAGCGAAAAGGGGGCCTGGGGATGGACGGGTACGTCATGGAGGGGAACTCGAGGGCTGGAAAGGGGGCTTTTGTAGGGCGGAACGGGGGGTCTGGGAGTGGACAGGGGGGTCGTGTGGGGAAAACAGGGGTGAGTTGGGTCTCCA
>NW_011207765.1:0-543 GCF_000146605.3 Meleagris gallopavo
CTCCTCCCCTCCCCTTCCCTTCCCTTGGAATGCAACCTGCACACCCCCAGGACTCCTCCGCCACTTCTGCACACCCTTCTGGACCAATCCAAGCACCCCCTGGACCCACCTGCGCACCATCTGGGTGCCCCAAACCCCTCCACGACATCTCCACATTCTTCCGCGTGATTCCAGGCCTGGATAGGGGGCTCGTGGGGAATCTGTGCAGGGAAAGGTGTGAGCGGGGCTTCTGTGAGGTGGAAAGAGGGGCTGGAGGTGGAGAAAGGTTGCAAGGGGGAAACCGAGGGGCTGCGGGGGGCTTCTATGGCGTGGAAAGGGGGTCTGAGGATAGAGAGAGGGGGTTGTGAGGGGGAAAAGAGCAGAACGAGGCTTCTGTGAGCGAAAAGGGGGCCTGGGAATGGACGGGTACGTCATGGAGGGGAACTCGAGGGCTGGAAAGGGGGCTTTTGTAGGGCGGAACGGGGGGTCTGGGAGTGGACAGGGGGGTCGTGTGGGGAAAACAGGGGTGAGTTGGGTCTCCACTGGGAGGAAAGGGGCTCTAGG
>NW_011207766.1:0-634 GCF_000146605.3 Meleagris gallopavo
GTTAACTGAAGTAAAGCAACAGCAAAGTGAAGATGACTCTTGTGCAGCCCAATTAAAACGCAATATGGCCTCATAGTGATCAGTGGAGTCCCAGAGGAATTGGTGGGAACTGGGAGGAACGCACACCAGTATGGACCAGAAGTGCAATATGGCTAAGTAACAACCAGTAAGGACCAGTATGGCCTCAGAGCGGTCAAAGGAGTCCTATAGGAATCAGCAGAACCAACAGGAAGCCACATCGGTGCCCCAGGGCCGGTGCTGGCCTCTGCCTCTGGCTTTGGGCCCCAGGCCTGGTGCCGGCCTCTCGGGCTGTAAGTGTGGCTTTGGGCCCCAGGCCTGGTGCCGGCCTCTCGGGCTGTGGCTGCACCTTCAGGCCCCGGGGCCAGCGTAGGGCTCCGTGGCTGTGCTTTAGGCCCAAAGCTGGTTCCGGCCTCTCTGGCCGTGCTTCAGGCCCGGGGGCTGGTGCCAGCCTTTCAGGACTTGGCTTTAGGCTCCACAGCCGGTGCCAGCCCGTCTGGCTGTAGATGTGGCTTTAAGCCCCAGCTCTGGTTCTGGCCTCTGTGGCTATAATGCAGCATTATGGCCCAGGGCTGGTGCTGGGCTCTCTGGCTGGAGCTTCAGACTTCAGGGCCGG
>NW_011207767.1:0-780 GCF_000146605.3 Meleagris gallopavo
AAATAAAGGCAGAGACCTAGTATTCAGAGGTAGGCGTAGTGCATTCTGCATGTAGCCAAGGCGAAGTGCAAACCGCTCCTTTCCGATGCGCGCACAGGAGCCCGCTCACTCGTCGGAGAAAAGCAGCCGGCTGAAGTGGCCCGTTCTCGGCAAGCGAGAAACACGAGACCGCTGCTGACGGCTGAAAGCGGAGGTCGGGGAGAAACGCGATTTCTCGGCCAGCTACGGCAAAGTCTCCGGAGCGGTTCAGCGCGAATGCCGCTTTCTACGCGTGAGAGCGAAGGAGTGCGATTCCGATGCCGACAAGTGCGAATTCAGCGTCCTGCACTACCTGCGAGTGGGGGTTTTCTCCGCAGTCCTGAAAGGATCTCTCCCCACTTTCTGAAACGCTCTCCCTCAGAGCACTACAGCTGTCGCTCCTCGAACTTGCAAATGCCTTATTAGAGCTTGTTCCCTTCCACTCTTCCTCTCTGAATGCAGATGTGTAGCAGTGGAACCTGACTAGAATGAATTGTGGCTCGAATAAGGCAGAGACATAGTATTCAGAGGTAGGCGTAGTGCATTCTGCATGTAGCCAAGGCGAAGTGCAAACCGCTCCTATTCCGATGCGCGCACAGGACGCCCGCTCACTCGGTCGGAAGAAAAGCAGCCGGCTGAAGTGGCCCGTTCTCGGCAAGCGAGAAACACGAGACCGCTGCTGATGGCTGAAAGCGGAGTTTGGGTAAAGCGCGATTTCTCGGCCAGCTACGGCAAAGTCTCCGGAGCGGTTCAGCGCGAATG
>NW_011207768.1:0-801 GCF_000146605.3 Meleagris gallopavo
TACATCAACAATTGCCTGGCTCGCCAATTGTTTAATCAATGGATATACAGATGGTATAGATCCATATCCAGGAGCTCGGCTAATAGAACATATATTGGAGAAATAAGAGAAAGTCACTCACCCTGTCCTGGGCTCGCCAGACAAACTCCTGATGGAGCGGATCTCCAGAGAGAGATCCTTCCCCACTGGCAGTCAGCTCTTAAATGGGTCTAGGAGAGGTGGAGCCAGGCTCCACCCCTTCCTGCAGCACAGCTGAATTGCCTTCGCCTGTGTTCCCGTGGCTGACTCATTGCTCGCCTCAGGTGATCAATCAAAGGTTCAGGCCGTGATTCAGCAGCCCCATACATTCCACCCCTTCACGGCGTGAACCAATGATTAGGTTGACTAAAGGTGAGCTTTCCTAATACAGAGATCCGATACACCGTGACGCTTATACAATTTCATCGCCACACGTTGGTAAATTTCAAGATGAGTGACGATGGGTGAAAGTTGACATCCTTCTATGGGCCAGCGCTCGATGATGTTACCGGAGGCATACGGTCATGAGGTGCAGATCCGTCCAATGTTCCATCAGTCCCATGCAGACCATCGCCGGGTGTTACACATGATCTGACAGTAACACTGGAACGTTTTGATGACATTTCATTCCTTCCGGTGATCCTGAAGGCTCAAAGACTCACGGGGAGAAATACAGATGTTTCAGAGGTAGCAAGAGGGGAAGGTCTGCCCTCCAGGGCAAAATACAGGCCGTGTTTCTATCCTGGGTCAACAGTTCCGCTTGTACAGGGGCACGTCCTGGCC
>NW_011207769.1:0-873 GCF_000146605.3 Meleagris gallopavo
CTTAATGCACTCCTTCTGCTTAGCTTGCTCAACGTTGGGATTAAGGATCGTCTTAGAAAGCCATGTCTGATCAAGCGGATCACTAGCACAGCCAAACCTCTATCTGTCCACCAGGGACGCTGGCTGTTCTCAGCCTCATCCTGACTTGCAGGAGAACTGCCTTTGCCCTCCCTCATTCTCACTGCCTACAAAACAGCTGCCATACACCCCGTGGTATGTACGAAGGATCATCAACACAGAGGATAACGTGGGATGGATAAGGGAGGTATTACACACAGAACACACCCCAAAAAGACTCCCTTTGCTTCCCTCCACCATCAAATGTAACATCCGTACCTGGCTTTGGCACTGAGTTGACGAGAGCCTCGGGAACTTGGTTAGTAATCAGTTCCACACACTCGCCAGGGAAAATCCAACCTGTAACAAGAACAGAAAGAGAGGCCAACTATTGCATGCAGCATTTCCCACGTCTGAACTGTTAAACCAAAAGCAACACAACATTTTCCTTGGATCGTGCTTGCCTGATAGTCTTGCTCTGTAAGACTTTCCAGCAGACAATGGCCTGCATAAAGGTAATAATAATTTTTCAACATTTGCAGCCAAAGGCAAGGTCCTCTGGCACTGACACAGGGAAACCTTTGACGTGCAGAAGCCATCCTGTGCAGGCAGAGCAGCTCTAAGCTGAGATTCCTGCCTTTACTGAAGTGGCATGCTCAAGTCTGAAGCTGGTGCCTACCTGGAAGCCGTGCTTGCCTCTCCACCAGGGGGTCAGCTCCTTGGTGGCATATCAATAATGCACACGATGTCACCCACCTGCAAGAGATTGCAACGTCAATCCCAGCTCAAATGCCTGCATTCTCCTGCACTGCCAAA
>NW_011207770.1:0-624 GCF_000146605.3 Meleagris gallopavo
GTCTTGCTCTGTAAGACTTTCCAGCAGACAATGGACCTGCATAAAGGTAATAATAATTTTCAACATTTGCAGCCAAAGGCAAGGTCCTCTGGCACTGACACAGGGAAACCTTTGACGTGCAGAAGCCATCCTGTGCAGGCAGAGCAGCTCTAAGCTGAGATTCCTGCCTTTACTGAAGTGGCATGCTCAAGTCTGAAGCTGGTGCCTACCTGGAAGCCGTGCTTGCCTCTCCACCAGGGGGTCAGCTCCTTTGGTGGCATATCAATAATGCACACGATGTCACCCACCTGCAAGAGATTGCAACGTCAATCCCAGCTCAAATGCCTGCATTCTCCTGCACTGCCAAATACTGTCAAGCTGGAGAGCAATTGCACCAGTGCAGCTCTCAAGGCATTTTGCCGGTGTACAACTGAACTTGGAGGTAGGAGAGTCACTACCTTACACAACACACAGAATACAGCTGCTCAGTACAAAATGGTTCTCTAAAGCAGCAGGGTATGGAAGAGTTCCAATGAAACCACAGACATAAGTTTGCAGGGCTTCCTGAACAGATCTACACACTCCATACACTGGTCTGCTGTTGCTCAGGGACCAGGCTACAATACTGGGCAGTATCTGTTTGAT
>NW_011207771.1:0-1193 GCF_000146605.3 Meleagris gallopavo
TCTGGACCACCTGAGGACCCAAACAGCCAGGAGTCTTTGGGTCCTGACGAGATGAGTCCCAGAGTTCCGAGGGAATTCACCGCTGCAGTCACCGAGCCACTCTCCATGGTATTTCAGAAGTCGAGGCACTCAGGGTCAAGGCCCTGCTGAGTCGAAAAAAGGTGACAGCACACCTCTTAGGAAGGATACAAAGTGTGACGCGGGGAACTACCAGCATGTCAGTCTCACCTCTGTGCTGGTCACGGATCATGGAGCAGATCATCCTGGAAGTGACTCTCAAGCACACATTCCAGTGCGTCACCACCCTGTGCGTGAAAAGCTGCCTCCTAATAACCAACCTAAACCTCCCCCGTCTCACTTGAAACCATTTCCCCCTTGTCCTATCGCTATCCACCCTCCTAAACAGCCGTTGCCCCCTCCTGCCTTATGCGCTCCCTTCGAGTCTTAAAGGCTGTCATGAGCTATCTCCAGAGCTTTCTCTTCTCCCACACAAACAATCCCAGTTCCCTCAACATTTCTTTCTAAGAGAGGTGCTCCAGCTCTCTTGTCAACGGTTTACGGGCTGGTTCGGCCCGGTTCCGTGACTAGAAGGGCGGAGGGATCCGCGGATCCGCGCCCCCGGGAAAAAAAATAAGGGACCCCGAAATAATTGAAAACAGTGGCAACAATCTGAGGTAAAACAAAGTAATTTACTAAATATGGTATCAACAGAATTTTATAAGGAGAGAGAATGTGAAATTGATAGTGGATCGGCCTTACCACAACGCTGAGATGAGAAGTGCAGGCAGAGAAGCGCAGGCGAGAAGCGCAGGCAGAGAAGCGCAAGCGAAGCAGCGCAGGCAGAGAAGCGCAAGCGAAGCAGCGCAGGCAGAGAAGAGAGCATCAGGTGACCTTGCCGGGAGTTATATCTCCTCGCTGACCGCAAAGCCCCCTGGGGAAACGTAGCTGCTCTTCTCCGCTGTACAGGCACCCGGAACTTGAGCATCAGCAGTCCAAACCCCCAGTACATTGCATGATGTTATGATGTGGAATACCGATAATGAAAAATCATGAAACCATGACATTCCACCCCTTATTCCACATCACTACATCATGCTTAATATAGACAAACAAAATATAAACACACGCACTAGGAATTACTGACTGCACTCCCTCAACATCAAGTTCCCTTGCGGTACACATTGAACATCCCC
>NW_011207772.1:0-789 GCF_000146605.3 Meleagris gallopavo
ATTTTGGTGTGAAAAGGGGTCCTTTGGGGAGAAAACGGGGTGTAGATGGGAGAAAATGTCCTGTTGAGGAGTGCCTAGCAGTATTTTTGAGAGAAAAGGGAAGGTACTTGTCAGAAAAGTGCTCTTTCTGGGAGAGAGTAGCATAGTTGGTTGGAAAATGCCACCCATTTGTGAGAAAGCTGCTTTGTTTCCGGGAGAAAATAGCATTCTCTGGGGAGAAGATGTCCTCTTTTGGATGGAAAAGTAGTACTTGTGGGAGAAGCTGTCCAATGTTTGGGCCCAAGGTAGCATTACTGGGAGGTAATGTCATTGTATTGGAGAAGGGTGGTATTTCTTGGGGAGAATGTGTTCTTTTTGGAAGCCAACGGTGTACTTTGGGGGGAAAAAGCGGCCTTTCTGGGAGAAAGCGTCCTAGTTTGGGGAGAAAGTGTCATAGTGCGGAGTGTGGTGTAGCAGATTAGGGGGAATTGGGAGGTATTCCTAAGAGAACTGTCATTTCTGGGTGGAAAGGTCTTATGTGGGGGAAAAGGTGAGGAATGTGTGAGAAAGCTGGTGTTTCTGGGAGTAAATGCCATCTTTTGGGGGCTAGAAATGGTCTTTCTGGTGGGATGTGCCACGTATTTGTGAGGCAATCGGTATTTGTGAGGGCCAATGGCATATATTCTGGATCGAAATGGTCTTTCCGCAGTAAAAGTCCAAAAGTCTGGGAGTAAGTGTCATGATGAGGAATGTAATGGAGTGTAATTGGGAGGAACTGGGAGGAATTTCTCGGAGTCGTGGTCTTTGTGG
>NW_011207773.1:0-592 GCF_000146605.3 Meleagris gallopavo
CTGGGAGGTAATGTCATTGTATTGGAGAAGGGTGGTATTTCTTGGGGAGAATGTGTTCTTTTTGGAAGCCAACGGTGTACTTTGGGGGGAAAAAGCGGCCTTTCTGGGAGAAAGCGTCCTAGTTTGGGGAGAAAGTGTCATAGTGCGGAGTGTGGTGTAGCAGATTAGGGGGAATTGGGAGGTATTCCTAAGAGAACTGTCATTTCTGGGTGGAAAGGTCTTATGTGGGGGAAAAGGTGAGGAATGTGTGAGAAAGCTGGTGTTTCTGGGAGTAAATGCCATCTTTTGGGGGCTAGAAATGGTCTTTCTGGTGGGATGTGCCACGTATTTGTGAGGCAATCGGTATTTGTGAGGGCCAATGGCATATATTCTGGATCGAAATGGTCTTTCCGCAGTAAAAGTCCAAAAGTCTGGGATAAGTGTCATGATGAGGAATGTAATGGAGTGTAATTGGGAGGAACTGGGAGGAATTTCTCGGAGTCGTGGTCTTTGTGGGTGCATATGTCCCATTTAGGGAAGGATAGGAGTATTTCTTAGCAGAACTGCCATAGCATTTAGGGAAAATGTCCTATCCTTGAGAGACAAGTGGTTA
>NW_011207774.1:0-540 GCF_000146605.3 Meleagris gallopavo
GACAGCTTTGGGCTGCAACAATGCAGACTTGGGGGAAACGATCTTGGAGAAATGACTTCTAAAACCTGCCTTTCTACAGATCACAGCAGAACGAGTCTGCCTGCGCCAGCGGAAGAGCTGCCTGCATGGAACTGCAGACGCAGTCGGCTGTGGTGGAGTTCATCATCAACCACACGGACGTCCTCTTCCGCTCCGAATCCGGATCCGCCATCGCAGATGGAGCAGGTGAGTGTCTTCCTGCATGAGCTTGATCTTGATCAGACACCTTGATCAAATGCAGGCCTTCTCCAACACCTTTGAGCTACGCTTCTACTATCGAGGGGACAGCAGACTTCTGGGCTTAGGTTAGAATATGGCATCCAGTTGCTGAGAATGCGCAAACCCAAACTTGACAAGAAGAAAACCGTCACTGTCGTTCTGATGTTTTGCACGCAGGTGAAGCTTGATGAAAGTGCGGCAGTGAAGCTCTCTCAGTTCCCTGCCCCATTTTCTAGGGATTTTGTTTGCCTGTTTCGATACAGTGAGCTGCTCTTCATTTTG
>NW_011207775.1:0-545 GCF_000146605.3 Meleagris gallopavo
GGAACTGCAGACGCAGTCGGCTGTGGTGGAGTTCATCATCAACCACACGGACGTCCTCTTCCGCTCCGAATCCGGATCCGCCATCGCAGATGGAGCAGGTGAGTGTCTTCCTGCATGAGCTTGATCTTGATCAGACACCTTGATCAAATGCAGGCCTTCTCCAACACCTTTGAGCTACGCTTCTACTATCGAGGGGACAGCAGACTTCTGGGCTTAGGTTAGAATATGGCATCCAGTTGCTGAGAATGCGCAAACCCAAACTTGACAAGAAGAAAACCGTCACTGTCGTTCTGATGTTTTGCACGCAGGTGAAGCTTGATGAAAGTGCGGCAGTGAAGCTCTCTCAGTTCCCTGCCCCCATTTTCTAGGGATTTTGTTTGTCCTGTTTCGATACAGTGAGCTGCTCTTCATTTTGCCATAAACACACCTCTGACCACATGGTTATTTTGAGCTCTTCTTCTTCCAGTGGCTCGGATAAGCAAGTCCGAGAAAAATTCAGCACCTCCCCCAGCACTGTGATGGCTGTGCTGCTGCTTTCTGATCCT
>NW_011207776.1:0-599 GCF_000146605.3 Meleagris gallopavo
AGTACAAAGCAATGTCTTTCATTTACCTCTTCCCTGGGCCTCTTGGCATGGCCTGTCATGTACACATACATCTGCGCACCTTTGATGGTCTTCATTCTGCTAAGCTGGGTTTTTTATAGAGATCCAAAGGGTGAATCTGTAGAACAGAATGGTTATTTTGACATCATCTTCCAGTGGCGAGGATAGCCAAGACTTAGAAAAACACAGCACCACCCCCAGATCTGCCATGGCCGTGCTGCTGCTTGCTCTTATCTGTGCTTTTCCTTTACAGGACGCAGTTCTTTATTATGGCCCAAGGCCCTGTGGGCTTCTTCTCCTCCCACAAAGCTGCTCAGCCAGGAGGAGGCACAGGCACGGACACGAGGCCACAGCAGCTCCCGTTGTGTCAGACAGCAGAGACGTTGGAGTGGAAGAAGGCCCCGCAGCTTTACAGGGGAAATTTACAGTCAGTGACTTTCCATCCGAAAGGTGAAGAGGAGTTTCTTTTTGCAGCACCTATCACAATTGCTTGGGTGTGGGTTTTTTCCATTATTAGAAACACAGAACTTGCTGAAACTAAGTTACCCTAATTGTGCCTGAGGTGTTGCAGCGAATTCCCA
>NW_011207777.1:0-706 GCF_000146605.3 Meleagris gallopavo
CGAAAGGTGAAGAGGAGTTTCTTTTTGCAGCACCTATCACAATTGCTTGGGTGTGGGTTTTTTCCATTATTAGAAACACAGAACTTGCTGAAACTAAGTTACCCTAATTGTGCCTGAGGTGTTGCAGCGAATTCCCACTCGCTTTGGATCTGAGGACTCAGCTCACACACATCTGCCCCAGGGGCTCAGTTGAGCCACACAACGGTGCCATTCCTTCCTGGTCAGGCAGGCAGACACGAGGTGTTCAAAGCCATCTGACGGCTGTCCTTGCCTGTTCTGCCTGCACCTGGACACATCGGGGCTTTCCAGATCTCAGGACACGTGCCTGAAACAAATGTTGGTTCTCCTCTCAGCAGAGCTGTTGGACAGACCTGTTGGCTCTAGAAATTAAACATGGCAGCGAGATGAGGCCAATGATGTAAGAGTAAGAGATGCTTTGGGATGCTTTTATGGCTGCACAGTGCCTCAGGAAGCAGTGACACCTGCCAGCTAAATAAAAGCTGTCCCTTAGATGCTGTGCTGTACAGCTGTGGAGCCACAGTGCTCCACAACAGCTATAAATGTGTCCTGAAATTAAAAAAAAAAAAAAGAACAAGGTGACCTGCATCAGATGTCCGTGGCTGAGAGGCTCTTCCAGAAGAAGAAGAAGAAGGCAGCAGAACCTTATGCTCACACTGCAGTACAGATGCTACAGGAGCAGAAACAA
>NW_011207778.1:0-807 GCF_000146605.3 Meleagris gallopavo
TGGGAGCAGCCCTGCGGAGGACTCGGGGATCCTGGTGGACAAAGAGCTGGACATAAGCCAGTAGTGTGCACTTGCAGCCCAGAAGGCCAACTAGATCCTGGGCTGCATTCAAAGAGGAGCGACCAGCAGGGAGAGGGAGGTGATTGTCCCCCTCGACTCGGCTCTGGTGCGGCCCCATGTGCAGCACTGCGTCCAGGCCTGGGGCTCCAGCACAGGAATGATGTGGAGCTTTTGGAGCAGGTCCAGAGAAGGGCCACGAAGATGATCAGAGGGCTGGAGCACCTCTCTTAGAAAGAAATGTTGAGGGAACTGGGATTGTTTCTGTGGGAGAAGAGAAAGCTCTGGAGATAGCTCATGACAGCCTTCCAAGACTCGAAGGGAGCGCATAAGCAGGAGGGGGCAACGGCTGTTTAGGAGGGTGGATAGCGATAGGACAAGGGGAAATGGTTTTCAAGTGAGACAGGGGAGGTTTAGGTGGTTCTTAGGAGGCAGCTTTTCACGCACAGGGTGGTGACGCACTGGAATGTGTGCTTGAGAGTCACTTCCAGGATGATCTGCTCCATGATCCGTGACCAGCACAGAGGTGAGACTGACATGCTGGTAGTTCCCCGCGTCACACTTTCTATCCTTCCTAAGAGGTGTGCTGTCACCTTTTTTCTCCTCAGCAGGGACTTGACCTGACTGCCTCGACTTGTGAAATACCATGGAGAGTGGCTCGGTGAGTGCAGCGGTGAATTCCCTCGGAACTCTGGGACTCATCTCGTCAGGACCCAAAGACTCCTGGCTGTTTGGGTCCTCGGGTGGTCC
>NW_011207779.1:0-589 GCF_000146605.3 Meleagris gallopavo
CTAGGACGCTTTCTCCCAGAAAGGCCGCTTTTTTCCCCCCAAAGTACACCGTTGGCTTCCAAAAAGAACACATTCTCCCCAAGAAATACCTCCCTTCTCCAATACAATGACATTACCTCCCAGTAATGCTACCTTGGGCCCAAACATTGGACAGCTTCTCCCACTAATACACTTTTCCATCCAAAAGAGGACATCTTCTCCCCAAAGAATGCTATTTTCTCCCGGAAACAAAGCAGCTTTCTCACACATGGGTGGCATTTTCCAACCAACTATGCTACTCTCTCCCAGAAAGAGCACTTTTCTGACAAGTACCTTCCCTTTTCTCTCAAAAATACTGCTAGGCACTCCTCAACAGGGCATTTGCTCCCATCTACACCCCGTTTTCTCCCCAAAGGACCCCTTTTCACACCAAAAATACCACACTTGCCCTCCAAGAGAAGTCAGTCTTTCCCACAATTGTCCACTTTTCTCCCACGTACTTGTCATTTTCTCCCAGAAATACCACATTTCACTTGGAAATTGGGCCTGTGCTTCCAAAAAGATGATATTTTCTCCCAGGCATACCTGTTTCTTCAACCAACTCACGTTT
>NW_011207780.1:0-522 GCF_000146605.3 Meleagris gallopavo
GTCTCTGTGCCGAGGTACGTTGGTCCCTGACATGTCCTGTTGAACACGCTCGCTGAGGTCCTCTGGGCTTGGTGTCGGATGTCCCTCGTGCTCACGTTGCTTTCACTGGGTGCTTTTCCTTTCCCCATCTTAAGGTCTCCCCAGTGCTGATGGAATGTCAGTGCCATGTGCCAACGTCGTCGTCTTTTCTGTTTGGATTCAACAGCGTTTTCTACCCTTTTGATCTGTTTTTCTTCTCTCTCTTCCATGTTGCCCGTTGGCGCTTGGTTGGAGTTTTCCCGGATCCAAATGCACTCTTGTGACCACGTGTGATGCCGAAAGAAGAGGTAGGCTCCCAAACAGGCTTTGGCAGAGTGCTGTCCATGTCATGGAATTTCTAGTACCAAGAGTTTGTGTTTTTAAGCAACGTTGTTCAGTCCTGCATGTGAAGCTTTCTTCTTTCTTTCTTAGGATTGGTGACTGCACCACCAGATGCAGTAGCCATTTGGGCTGCCCATGTTCCTACACTCAACGTGTTCTGTT
>NW_011207781.1:0-753 GCF_000146605.3 Meleagris gallopavo
CCTCCCTTCGCCCGCTGACTGCGCATCTTTGGATGCAGCCCAGGATACGGTTGGCTTTCTCGGGCGTGGAAGGGGCCCCATTGACTGGGCGTTGTCGTCCAGCGTCCCACCCGACCAGTACTCCCACGGCCTTATGGAGCAGGACTACGCTCAGTCCGTTTCATCCCCTAGCATGTTTTGGTGGTGGGTGTTCCCTCATCCCAGCTACTGACCCTGCACTTGGATTTGTGGCCACTGCTCAGCCTGTTGAGGTCTCTGTGGATGGCATCCCGTCCCTCTGCTGTGTCACTGCACCCCACAGCTTGGTGTCCTTAGGGTGCACTCAACCCCACTGTTGAAGTCCCTGATGAAGGGGAAACCCAGATGCTTGTACCAACTGGGCGTAGAAGCCCTTGGGAGCAGCCCTGCGGAGGACTCGGGGATCCTGGTGGACAAAGAGCTGGACATAAGCCAGTAGTGTGCACTTGCAGCCCAGAAGGCCAACTGTATCCTGGGCTGCATTCAAAGAGGAGCGACCAGCAGGGAGAGGGAGGTGATTGTCCCCCTCGACTCGGCTCTGGTGCGGCCCCATGTGCAGCACTGCGTCCAGGCCTGGGGCTCCAGCACGGGAATGATGTGGAGCTTTTGGAGCAGGTCCAGAGAAGGGCCACGAAAGATGGATCAGAGGGCTGGAGCACCTCTCTTAGAAAGAAATGTTGACGGAACTGGGATTGTTTCTGTGGGGAGAAGAGAAAGCTCTGGAGATAGCTCATG
>NW_011207782.1:0-437 GCF_000146605.3 Meleagris gallopavo
AAGTTTCTACAGAGATTATTTAGAGCCCTATGATGGGACTCTTTTGAAACGGGAATTGGCCCAAAGGAGGGGTTGGTGCACTTCACAGGGGTAAAACCTTGAGAGCCTGGAAGTGGTTGATGGAGAGTTGAGTAAGCCTATGAGGGGCAAAAAGAGGGACCCCTGAAGAATACGACTGCTGCCGAGAAGATGAAACACCTCGCTGCTCTAAGCAAAAGAGTAGGCGAAGGAGGCAGAGGCGTAAAACGGTGGGGATGTTGGCCAAGAGGCCCCCGCAGAGGTAAAACCCCAGACTCCCACTCCCAGGACCAACGCCTCTTAAAGCGCGAATATGACACCCAGATCCATCGGGCGCTTAAAACTTTGGAGGAAAGGAGGAATCCCGGTTTAAAACACCATAAGAATCCACCAGTTATCCTGCGTTTGCAGGAAGGCCG
>NW_011207783.1:0-895 GCF_000146605.3 Meleagris gallopavo
CCAAAGGAAACTCTTCCGCCTGGCTGCTCCCTGGGCAATTCTCAAAGCAAATATTCAAGTGATCTTTTCACAAATGACCCACAGCAGCCTCCTACTTGTGGCAAATGTCCAAAGCAGCTGTGAGCAGGTGGATATTCGGTCAGATGTAACACTTACAATTGGCATATCGTGTTTTCTTGAAGAATCATCGAGTCATTTGCAGTTGGAAGTTATTTATCAGCGTTTCATTGCTCCTCTCTTTTCGTCTGGATAAAATAAGGCCACTTTATTTGAAACTACGACAGGAGGCTGTATCATAATGGGAACAAAACCAGTGGGACACCTTTGTTCTGCTGAAAGTCGGGCACGTGGTCCGACGACTTCAAAACTTAATAACCTTTTCACTCTCAGCCTTTGATTCCCAGTCTGTGTATCCCAGTGGCAGACAGAGGCATCGCTATTTCCACTGCAGCTGGAAATACAGACTTCTGGATATAACGTGGTGATTTCTGACTGTCAGCTGTTAAGAAAGAGAATATGTGACGTATCTCCTGATGAAGCCTTTGGAATCTTGTCCCACCCAAATGACTCCTGATTCTGTGGTTTTATGATTCAGTGATTCTGTGGTTCTATGATTCCGTGACCCCACGAATCTGAGATTTTATTATTCTAAAAGATGTGGTCTTTTGGTTTTGCAGAAATAAATAACAAGGAAGCCCAGCTGCCATAGCCAGGGTTTGTTATTCACTCCTGAACTCCTGCGTGGGGACAGGGGCACTGAGGGGACACAGCCTGACCACTGCCTTCCAGTAACTCAGTTGCCCATCCCTGCAACTCCAGGTCCCTGTCACCAACCTGTTCACGTGCGTCATATCTCCATGATGTCCCCACGACGCCCTCATGCCAGCTTTATGTT
>NW_011207784.1:0-518 GCF_000146605.3 Meleagris gallopavo
TCTGAGAGCGGAGAGAGAGATTTGTTCAAAAAGCTAAAAAGCAACTGTTGCCCGCATTCTCCACCAAGAATGTCAACGGTTTACGGGCTGGTTCGGCCCGGTTCCGTGACTAGAAGGGCGGAGGGATCCGCGGATCCGCGCCCCCGGAAAAAAAAGAAAATAAGGGACCCCGAAATAATTGAAAACAGTGGCAACAATCTGAGGTAAAACAAAGTAATTTACTAAATATGGTATCAACAGAATTTTATAAGGAGAGAGAATGTGAAATTGATGGTGGATCGGCCTTACCACAACGCTGAGATGAGAAGCGCAGGCAGAGAAGCGCAGGCGAGAAGCGCAGGCAGAGAAGCGCAAGCGAAGCAGCGCAGGCAGAGAAGCGCAAGCGAAGCAGCGCAGGGCAGAGAAGAGAGCATCAGGTGACCTTGCCGGGAGTTATATCTCCTCGCTGACCGCAAACGCCCCCTGGGGAAACCGTAGCTGCTCTTCTCCGCTGGACAGGCACCCGGAACTTGAGCATC
>NW_011207785.1:0-655 GCF_000146605.3 Meleagris gallopavo
TGGCGGGTGTGCATCGCCCTTACCTGCTGGGCAGACAATGACCAGTCAGCAAAGTGAGGTTCCGGGGCATGCCGGGAAATGCAGATTCCACTTCCTTGCTGTTTCCACAGAGACCAACACATCTCTCCGTGCAGTTGTTACGGCACTTGGGAGCACCGCAGCTCTGCTGCCACCTGTTGGACACAATACAGTCATGAAGGCACTGCCCTGCATCCGGGCCTCTTGCACAAACCTGTGCTCCTTGCTCGGAGCACATGGCTGCACTCTGTGCACCATGTTGCTTACCACCAGAGAAGGCTCAGCTACCCAACACCATTTTTGCTTCCATCTTGTCTGAGAACTGCTCATTATGCACAGCCCTCATCTTTGCTTTGCTTTGGTGAGGTGGGGACTGCCATTGCTTCCTCAGTCCCACACACCCCTTCCCATCCCACACTGCCATGGCAGATCAGGTTCTGGACCACCTGAGGACCCCAAACAGCCCAGGAGTCTTTGGGTCCTGACGAGATGAGTCCCAGAGTTCCGAGGGAATTCACCGCTGCAGTCACCGAGCCACTCTCCATGGTATTTCAGAAGTCGAGGCAGTCAGGTCAAGTCCCTGCTGAGGAGAAAAAGGTGACAGCACACCTCTCAGGAAGGATAGAAAGTGTGACGG
>NW_011207786.1:0-639 GCF_000146605.3 Meleagris gallopavo
AGGGGATTTTCCCTCAGAAGGCTGAAATAACTGCCTGGACAAGAGCCTTAATTATATGGCCAGATGGTAATTATGTATTTGGGATGCTACACACACATGGTAGTACCATCTGAAAAGAGCAAGGATTGCACACACAAGGAAAACAGCGTGATGTAAATCTACCCAAGATTGTGGCTATTACACATTGTAAAGGACATCAGAAAGGTAACACTGTACAGGAAACCGGAAATAAGATGATGGGTCAGGTGGCAGAACAGTTAGTTGAAGAAGGCTTTAATTCCAGAAGGTAAACTTAAAATCTCTAAACCTGAATGAGAACCTGTAAAATATTCTAGATAAGATTGCAATCTAATTAATGATTTAGAAGGGAGGGTAACAATAGCAAATTGATTTCTCGGAACTCCCAAGAGAAGGGGGGGTATCTCTGTATGTTGGTACGAACTGATACCTTTTTACAGTAGCCAGAGGCATTCCCTTATAGAACTAATAAGGCACGTGGAGTAACTACAGTACTGGTACAGGAGGTTATTCCAAGATGCTGAGGAACTACTTGGTCTGTCAAGGAAAGCGTACCATCAAAAGTTAAACTCATAAGGAAAAGATGAGTTGGTTACTAATTTTCTTTATTGCAGTTATTAC
>NW_011207787.1:0-365 GCF_000146605.3 Meleagris gallopavo
TCCTCGCAGCACTTCTCACTGTGACCACGCCTTCCATCTTCCCCCAGGACCTCTGTTGGAGCACCGCCCTCGACAGGACACTTTCGAAGCTCCACCAGAAGGCACCAACTGCCTCCTCTGCCTTGAGCCTGTGGGGGACAGCTTGTCCTATCACACCCTGGTGTGCCCAGTGTGCCAACATGCCTGGTTCCACCGGGGTTGCATCCAGGTAGGAGCCCTCCCTTCACCCTGCTGGCACGCTTGGTGCTCAGCAGCACCAGGCACTCCTCACGCTCACCCTGCTTGTGCTTCTCCTGCAGCAACAGGCCTTGAGTGCTGGCGCTTTGTGCTTCCAGTGCGCCGCTTGTCGAGACAACATCCGGTTC
>NW_011207788.1:0-776 GCF_000146605.3 Meleagris gallopavo
CCATTGTGGAGCTGCTCTCTCTCTTTTTAGCAGGGAACCCTGAGCGTCCTTAAGGGCTGGTAGGTATTTGGACCTGGAAGCTGCTTCCTTCACTTGAGAGTGTGGGGGAGTATTGGTCCTTGGAATGGGGTAAGTGGTTTCTTTTTTTCTTTCAGGGCTGTGATCTTCTCTTTTTGGGGGATCGCAAGTGCACTGAAGGGCTGCTAGATGTAAGAGCAGCATCTGAATCTGGAGACTGCTTCCTTTGGGGTGTGGGGTGAGCCCTTAGAATGGGGTGAGTGATTCCTGCTTGATTTCAGAGCTGTGAGCTCTGCTTTTCTGGAGGATCTCAAGCTGGATGGCTGTCATTAATAGGGCTATGTGCTAATTGCATCCATTTGGTGTTTTTAAGGGCATTGTGTGCATCCTTGTTGTGTTTAAGTTTTGTTCTGCGTCTCTTCTGATTTCATTTTGCAGCCTGATGGAGTTGAAGGATTGCCTGGGCTCCTCCAGTCAGTGGTGTGAGATGTGTCCAGCAGGTAATGAACATCATGCACCCCATGTTAGTGCGCTGCTTGTATGCAGGTAGGTTTGCGATGTGATCCGACTCCCCCATGCTGACCATCCACAGCTAGATCAAGTTGCTCAGAGTCTGAGCCAGGCTCACCTTGAAAGGGCCAGCACATCCACCATGTCTCTGGCAACCTGTGCCACTGCCTCAGCACCCTCACTGTACAAGACATTTTTCCTTAGATTTCACCTCCATTTTCCCTTGTTCTTTCCTTTAGGTATTGAAA
>NW_011207789.1:0-377 GCF_000146605.3 Meleagris gallopavo
TCGTCCTGGTTCTGTCTTATATGCTAACTTGTTGCAGTTACACTCTGCTTCATCATCCAAATCATTATGGATGAGGAGTCCATTCCACGAAGACTTCACAGAGTATACAGTGTTAAAGATCTTAATTAAAAAAACGAAATATCCTCTTCTTTCCCTCCTTCAATTAACTGATCATTTCATCATAGAAGCATACCAGCTTGTTCAAACAAGACTTTCTTTTAGTGAACTTATACTGACTACTTTGGATGTTCTTTCTATCCCACATATACGTGAAGGAATCATAATTATTTCAACTACTAATTAATCCTATTGTCACGGAGTTAACTAGATCAATCAATGCCCGGGACAGGAGGACAGTAGGCCCCTGCCCCCCCACC
>NW_011207790.1:0-592 GCF_000146605.3 Meleagris gallopavo
TAGTGCAATTGCAGCCCATGACAACTTGAAAGCCATTTTCAGAGCTGATGAGCCTTTGTCTGGAAGTGGGAAAGAGCACGGGAAAGGAAAATCAGGCTGGATCGGAAAGGAAAGAAAGAAAGATCGCTTCGAGGGCAGTGCTGTGATGGCTGAGGTCACCCGGAGGCACTCTGTGATCAGCCCGCAGCTCTGTGTTTCAAAGAACAGCCACTGAGGTCAGAGACAGCAGCCCAGGCAGGGAGACGCTGCGGCGGGAAGCAGGCTTGGTGCCTACGTCCTGCAGGGAAACAGGCGCAGACTGCGTGGGACAGTGCAGGACACACGTGGTGGAGACGGCTGGAGGGGGCTGGCAGCGCTGGAAGGCCCTGACGGAGCCAAGGCCTTCGTCCAGCAGGCTGTGGATGGTGTCTGTGGTACAGAGAACTGCGGAGGGGACACGCTGTGCCCGTCGGCCCTGGGGTCTCATGGCCTCCTTGTGCCCCGTGCAAAGGCTCCCACTGCCCCAGGAACAGTCCAGATCCCGCGTAAGGGACGGGATCTCCCTTCCAAAGGTCTGCGCATCAGGGCTCGGCCTTTCTGCTTTACAAGGCAA
>NW_011207791.1:0-510 GCF_000146605.3 Meleagris gallopavo
TATTCTTTATTCGGGCAGCAATATCTTTCCACAGGTCAGCAGCCCAAATAGGCTTACCCTTTCTTTGCCAGTTGTTTTGCTCCCACTGCTGTAACCACCCCCATAGAGCATTTGCCACCATCCACGAGTCAGTGTAAACATAAAGCATTGGCCACCTCTCCCGTTCAGCAACATCCAAGGCCAGTTGGACAGCCTTTACCTCTGCAAATTGGCTCGATTCTCCTTTTCCTTCAGTGGCCTCTGCAACTTGTCGTGTGGGGCTCCACACAGCGGCTTTCCATCTGCGGTGTTTCCCCACAATACAACACGATCCATCTGTGAATAGGGCGTATGTCTTCTCATTTTCTGGTAGTTCATTATATGGTGGGGCCTCTTTAGCACGTGATATCTCTTCTGCTGGCGGTGTTCCAAACTTTTTGCCTTCAGGCCAGTCCATGATCACCTCTAGGATTCCTGGACGGTTGAGATTCCCATCCGCGCTCGCTGCGTAATCAGCGCAATCCACTTACT
>NW_011207792.1:0-649 GCF_000146605.3 Meleagris gallopavo
TCAGTAGCCCTATTCTTGGGCACATGGGCATCTACGTGACGCACCTTTATAACCATATTCTTTATTCGGGCAGCAATATCTTTCCACAGGTCAGCAGCCCAAATAGGTTTACCCTTTCTTTGCCAGTTGTTTTGCTCCCACTGCTGTAACCACCCCCATAGAGCATTTGCCACCATCCACGAGTCAGTGTAAACATAAAGCATTGGCCACCTCTCCCGTTCAGCAACATCCAAGGCCAGTTGGACAGCCTTTACCTCTGCAAATTGGCTCGATTCTCCTTTTCCTTCAGTGGCCTCTGCAACTTGTCGTGTGGGGCTCCACACAGCGGCTTTCCATCTGCGGTGTTTCCCCACAATACAACACGATCCATCTGTGAATAGGGGCATATGTCTTCTCATTTTCGGGTAGTTCATTATATGGTGGGGCCTCTTTAGCACGTGATATCTCTTCTGCTGGCGGTGTTCCAAACTTTTTGCCTTCAGGCCAGTCCATGATCACCTCTAGGATTCCTGGACGGTTGAGATTCCCCATCCGCGCTCGCTGCGTAATCAGCGCAATCCACTTACTCCAAGTGGCATCAGTAGCATGATGGGTGGAGGGCCCCTTCCCCTTGAACATCCAGTTCAGCACTGGCAGTCGAGGTGCCAGA
>NW_011207793.1:0-655 GCF_000146605.3 Meleagris gallopavo
CAGCCCCCAGGAGTTCCTATGGGAGAAGGAGGGCAGCGACGCTCCGCTGCAGCTCAGCTCCGACAGCATCCTCATCTTTCCCTTCCTCAACAAGAGCGACAGTGGCACCTACATCTGCACGGCCACCAGCTCCATGGGCAGCGTCATCGCCAAGTACAACCTGGACGTCAGCGGTAAGGCAGTGGGGTGAGGGGCAGGGAGGACATGGTGGGGGCAATGCCCGCTTCAGCACCACGGCCCCATGGGTTGGAGCATCCCCTGCTGCATCCAGATGTGCTGAGCTGCTGGATGGGGTGCAGAGCTGAGCTCCCACTGCTGCCTCCTCCTGCCCTGGCCGTGCTCTGCTCGCTGTCGCCGTGCCCCACTGGGCTGCATCTCCCCCACCTCATGGGGTGGCTCTTTTCCTGCACTTCTCGGTCTGGATTTGGGGTCCTCCTCCTTTTCTCCGTCATCCTCTTGTCCTCTCCTTGCTCTCCACCAGCTTTGGGCTTTTCCATCTTCCAGCATCCCTCGTGCTTTGGCCTTCCCCCTTCCCTCCCCTCTTGTTCTTGTTGCCCCAACCCCCCCTCCCCCTTTTGAAATGGCTGTGGCTGACAGGAGCGCATGGCAGCGATGCGTCCCACCCCACGCGGTCCATCCTCAGCAGCCCCCTGCC
>NW_011207794.1:0-571 GCF_000146605.3 Meleagris gallopavo
ATTTCATTCCATTTTCAGAGATCGATCAACAATGGTAACGATATCTTGCTCACCTCTTACTCTTTCGGGACTTCTTGTTGCCCCTCATTGGCGCCGGTGACCGTGGTCTTACTGAGGGCCCCCTCCCCTGGACTTAGGGGTGCTTCTTGTGGATCTTGGAGCCACTCCTCTGGACCTCTCTCCTCTTCTTTCTTCTCTTCTAACTGAGTCGAGATTCGTTTCATTTTCCGTCCTCTTACAGGGGCAAGTGACATCAATTGTGGTGCTTCCTGTAGTTGATCAGGTTGGTCAGTTCCAATGCTCTCATCCTCCAGTTCAGCTCGGAGCCTGTCTCGTTCGATTATGAGAGTATCTAGCTCAGATTGGAGGGTGTCTTGTTGAGATTGAAGACTGTTGAGTTTGGATTGCAGGGAGTCGCTCTCAATTCGGAGGGCATCTCTCTCAGATTGGAGGCTGTTTCTCTCGACCAGGAGACTCTCTCGCTCATTTTGCACTGTTTCCCTGAGACTCTCCTTTTCAATTTCACAAACTCTCTCCCTCTCCAGGATAGTATTGAATAAGGCCCGGTAAG
>NW_011207795.1:0-516 GCF_000146605.3 Meleagris gallopavo
CTTTCTTCTCTTCTAACTGAGTCGAGATTCGTTTCATTTTCCGTCCTCTTACAGGGGCAAGTGACATCAATTGTGGTGCTTCTTGTAGTTGATCAGGTTGGTCAGTTCCAATGCTCTCATCCTCCAGTTCAGCTCGGAGCCTGTCTCGTTCGATTATGAGAGTATCTAGCTCAGATTGGAGGGTGTCTTGTTGAGATTGAAGACTGTTGAGTTTGGATTACAGGGAGTCTCTCTCAATTCGGAGGGCATCTCTCTCAGATTGGAGGCTGTTTCTCTCGACCAGGAGACTCTCTCGCTCATTTTGCACTGTTTCCCTGAGACTCTCCTTTTCAATTTCACAAACTCTCTCCCTCTCCAGGATAGTATTGAATAAGGCCCGGTAAGCATTAGCCAGGCCCCAAATAATTTGGGCCTCCTCAGATCTTCCTGAGCCGCGACATTCCTGTCTCAAATATCTGTTTAAATTTTCAGGGTCTTTCAGGTGTTCTGGAGTAAAGTTCCATGACACCGAAGATT
>NW_011207796.1:0-505 GCF_000146605.3 Meleagris gallopavo
TCAGCTTTTGCCGGAGATAGCATTTTGTTTGCTGATGCACCTTTGCTCGGCAGAATTTAGAGCTGTCAGGCAGATTGGGGTTCACCTACCATGTGGGTGGGAACAGGACTGTAATGTTTTTTGTGAGTGCGCTGCAGTTTAAACATCAGTTTCTGTTGTGGTTGTAGAACAGTGTCTTTTGTTTTTGGGGGTGGGCATGGGCTGACAGGACAACGCTGCTCCTGGTGTCTGTGAAATCAACACACAATCTGTTGTTGTAGGGACGGAGCCTGAGCGGCCTGGGGATGGTGCTGGGCAGTGGGGGAAAACGGAAAGCCTCCCCAGGTAAGAAGCTCTTGTGAGCTGTGGTTGGCTTCTGCCTCTAAATGGGGCTGCATGAAGGGCTGTGTGTGATGGAGGAGAGGGGGAAAGGGCACTGCAGATCTGTGCTGACTGCAGAATGGCACAACACTGTAGCAGCAGAAAGGCAAACGTGAAAGAAACTACGCTTGAAGACCAGAAGTTT
>NW_011207797.1:0-682 GCF_000146605.3 Meleagris gallopavo
GGTTTGTGGGGTTTGTGGGTGGGGACAGAACTCAAATACCCCGCTTGGGACTCCCTGATGTTCTCTTCTAACCCCAGACAACCTCGTCTCCCCAAACGCAATGGTTCCAATTTTCCCACTGGTGACCCAAAGGCTTCCCACTCACACCAAATCCGTTAAATGCTCATCTCTTCTCCCAAAGTACTTCTCTATACCTGCAAATATTTTAACACGCTTTGAGACCTCCAAATGCTCTCCAATCCGGTCCAAAACGCCACCATCATTTCTCTGAGATCCCCTGATCTGTTCCAATCCTCCCCTCTTCTGAAGATACCAAAAATTTCCATATCTTCTACCTCCATCTCCGACAGATGCACCATAGATCCCCCGATAGGTCCCCCCAACATCCTCTGCCTCCCATCCCACCCTGCATTTATCATTGATCTTTGGGTGGTGCGCAATTCCTTTGTGCATTTCTTGCTCTGAAAAAATATATACATCTGTCTGATTATCATTACTGCTATTTCTCTCTTCATTTTTGGTCTCAGTAAATAGATTTTTTCAACACCGATGACTTCTTCATCATTTTCTCCAATTCTCACCTCAAACTCACTGGGAGGGGTCAGTGAGAATAAAAAGCTGCGTGGTGCTGAGCTGCTGCAGTGCATCCAATGGAGGACCCCACAGTGCCACCACTCACTGG
>NW_011207798.1:0-868 GCF_000146605.3 Meleagris gallopavo
AGATCCCCTGATCTGTTCCAATCCTCCCCTCTTCTGAAGATACCAAAATTTCCATATCTTCTACCTCCATCTCCGACAGATGCACCATAGACTCCCCGATACGGTCCCCCAACATCCTCTGCCTCCCATCCCACCCTGCATTTATCACTGATCTTTGGGTGGTGAGCAATTCCTTTGTGCATTTCTTGCTCTGAAAAAATATATACATCTGTCTGATTATCATTACTGCTATTTCTCTCTTCATTTTTTGGTCTCAGTAAATAGATTTTTTCAACACCGATGACTTCTTCATCATTTTCTCCAATTCTCACCTCAAACTCACTGGGAGGGGTCAGTGAGAATAAAAGCTGCGTGGTGCTGAGCTGCTGCAGTGCATCCAATGGAGGACCCCACAGTGCCACCACTCACTGGGGAAACTGCCAGATGAGGAGGTGTCACAACGTCATCCTGTCCCCAAGGGGAAATGAGATTGCATTTCCTGCCACTCCCTGACCCCACTGCAGTCTCGTTGCCCCCAAGCTGCTGCAGCCTCATAGCACCAATGGCGCTGGCCCTCATCCTGGGTGAGGGACAATGGGGACATGGTGCCACGGGGGTTGGTGGCCCTGTCGTGGGACCCAGGACCGTGTCCCTTGCAGGTTGGTGGCTGGTGGCAGCGAGCAGGGCACAGCAACGTGAGTACGGGGACAGGGGGAGAATGGGGAGAGAGGGAGGGCAGCGTGGTCAGGGGGCCATGAGAGGGGCAGAGGAGGGTGTGCAGGGACAAGGCTGACTGCTGTGCCCTGTCCCAGTGCCCCCACCCTCCCTGTCGCTGCACCCCAGCCAGGGGGTGTCCCTGGGGGACACTGTCACCCTGCGCTGCCACCTG
>NW_011207799.1:0-439 GCF_000146605.3 Meleagris gallopavo
CCTTAGTACTGCCTAGGCGCTCACGCACGTCCTCTTTCCTGACTAAAGGGAAGTCTCCCATTCCCCAGACCCTCTCACTAATCTCCAGGGTGTGGGATTCCTGTGGGAGAGCATTTTCAATGAAGACGGAAGTAAAGAAGGCATTCAGTATCTCTGCCTTCTCAGCATCCCCCCTTACCAGAACCCCCCCCTCACTTAGTAAGGGGCCCACATTCTCTCTAGTTTTCCTTTTGCTGTTAACATACTTGAAGAAGCCTTTTTTATTATCCTTTATCACTTTAGCCAGATTCAATTCCAGGCGGGCTTTAGCCTTCCTCGTTGCATCCCTGCAGGCCCTGACTACATTCCTATATTCTTCCCAAGTGGTCAGACCCTTTTTCCACATTTCATGGACCTTCTTCTTCCCTTTGAGCTTGCGCATGAGCTCCTTGCTCATCCA
>NW_011207800.1:0-520 GCF_000146605.3 Meleagris gallopavo
AAGGATTAGCACAAAGGGTTTCCTGCAGCCCTGCAGAAATGGACAAAGGCCTGCTTACAAATGGACAAAGTCTCAATGCACAACACAGTTCATACCAGACTAAAAAGCCACGTCACTTGATTAACACGCTCAGGTTGTTATGCACTCGGAAAGGAAACAGAACCAACTGCTGAATTCAAATCAGCAGGGCTCCTACATTTCCTCCTGATTCTGGAAGAGCAAATTCTGAGAGGAGGTGCACAACTTTGCTCTTCCTAGACATGAGAACAGCTGGCACTTAATAACATTCCTTTCTGGGAATTCAAACCATGTATTTATATTTTTACTGCAGGTAGCATAGGGAGCAGCCAGTTGAGGAACCAGACACAAAAATTAGCCCACGGGCAAGTAAATTCTTCTCCTTCAACTCTGTATGCTCTCACATTATAGAATCAGGCTACAGTGCCACATAGGTCAACCAAGCGTAGAACCAAACCCACAAAAATCCTGGTGGAAACAGCAGCAAACAAAGGGAACAAAT
>NW_011207801.1:0-497 GCF_000146605.3 Meleagris gallopavo
GTTATGCACTCGGAAAGGAAACAGAACCAACTGCTGAATTCAAATCAGCAGGGCTCCTACATTTCCTCCTGATTCTGGAAGAGCAAATTCTGAGACGAGGTGCACAACTTTGTTCTTCCTAGACACGAGAAGAGCTGGCATTTAATAACATTCCTTTCTGGGAAATCAAACCATGTATTTATATTTTTACTGCAGCTAGCATAGGGAGCAGCCAGTTGAGGAACCAGACACAAAAATTAGCCCACGGGCAAGTAAATTCTTCTCCTTCAACTCTGTATGCTCTCACATTATAGAATCAGGCTACAGTGCCACATAGGTCAACCAAGCGTAGAACCAAACCCACAAAATCCTGGTGGAAACAGCAGCAAACAAAGGGACAATCCTCAGCAGACAGGCCTTTCCACCCACAGCACAGCTCAGCACGTTCTGCCATCAGAAAAGCAAGGCCTCCTGTCACGCTCAGCTAGTTCCCTTCTCAGTGCATTCTAGCACCACTG
>NW_011207802.1:0-624 GCF_000146605.3 Meleagris gallopavo
AATGAAGATCAAGGCAATGAAGATAGCACAGGAAGCACTTGGCTATTTGGTCAGTGCCACCTGCTGCAGGCAATGACTCCGGAGGGCGTACATCCTTGCAGCTGGCCCCCTTAATCGGACTTGCCCTGAAAGATCCCACTTCTTCCCACCTCTACGCATCCGCCACTCCTCCTCAGGAAAAGAGTTCACAGTCCTGAAACATTTGGATTGCCATGCCATACTGAGGCAGCCCATATCAGACCCCAGCTGAGGAGCTAGCATGACAGCAGTCAAGCCCACAGGGAGAGTCTGAGTGAAGGGAGGCTTACCTCGTTTCTGGAGGAAAATGAGGGAAGTGAAGACGATGCCGAGCCTGCTGCAGCATGGGCTTTTATGCTGTGTTCCTGAGGCGCGTGAGGACAGAAACATTCCATGGTCATGAAGCATCAAAACAGCTAGCGGTTGGTGACTGCAAAGACCTTGCTAGTAATTAATATCTTGCTTCTTTCATCTGAAATGTTTTGCTGCAGATTCATACTGCCTACCATCAAAACAGTTCATCTGTATTCCTGTGTCCTAAGGCCAATTACTTGAGTTGGAATTCTCCATTTAGGTTTCCAGGGGTTTCAACTGGATTTCCGTCAT
>NW_011207803.1:0-844 GCF_000146605.3 Meleagris gallopavo
ATAACACTACTCCCTTGTCCAGCAGACTGTGAAAAGCTCATACTTTCTTTGGTTCTCCTGCTCCAGTCTGCCTGGCTGCTAATTCAAAATGTAGTTATGTATCAGTTTACATTATGAAAGTCATATCTGAAAAGCCATGAACACTTCCTTCCTAAACAGGAGTGAAGATTTGGGATATCTGTGCAAGTGCACAAAAGAGATCACAGAATCATAGAATCATAGAATCACAGGATGGCTGGGGTTGAAAAAATCCATAAAGATCACCTAGTTTCAAATCCCCTGCTATGTGTAAGATCACCAACCAGCAAATCTGGCTGCCCAGAGCCACATCCAGCCTGGCCTTGAATGCCTCCAGGGATGGGGCATCCACAGCCTCCTTGGGCAACCTGTTCCAGTGCCTCACCACCCTCTGGCTGAAAAAACTTCCTCCTCATATCCAACCTAAACCTCCCCTGTCTCACTTTAAAACCATTTCCCCTTCTCCTATCACCATCCACCCTCACAAACAGCCGTTCCCCCTCCTGTTTATCCGCTCCCTTCAAGTACTGGAAGGCCACAATGAGGTCTCCCCGCAGCCTTCTCTTCTCCCAGCTAAACAAGCCCAGTTCCCTCAACCTTTCCTCACAGGAGAGCTGCTCCAGCCCTCTGATTATCTCAGTGCCCTACTCTGGACCTGCTCCAAGAGCTCCACGTCCTTCCTGTGCTGGGGGCCCCAGGCCTGGATGCAGTGCTGCAGATGGGGCCTCACAAGAGCCGAGCAGAGGAGGACAATCACCTCCCTCTCCCTGCTGGCCACCCCTTTTTCATGCAGCCCAGAACACAGTTGGCCTTCCGGGCTGCAGGC
>NW_011207804.1:0-787 GCF_000146605.3 Meleagris gallopavo
ACTGCCATTGCTTCCTCCAGTCCCACACGACCCCTTCCCATCCCACACTGCCATGGCAGATCAGGTTCTGGACCACCTGAGGACCCAAACATCCACGAGTCTTTGGGTCCTGACGAGATGAGTCCCAGAGTTCCGAGGGAATTCACCGCTGCAGTCACCGAGCCACTCTCCATGCTATTTCAGAAGTCGAGGCAGTCAGGTCAAGTCCCTGCTGAGGAGAAAAAAGGTGACAGCACACCTCTTAGGAAGGATAGAAAGTGTGACGCAGGGAACTACCAGCATGTCAGTCTCACCTCTGTGCTGGTCACGGATCATGGAGCAGATCATCCTGGAAGTGACTCTCAAGCACACATTCCAGTGCGTCACCACCCTGTGCGTGAAAAGCTGCCTCCTAATAACCAACCTAAACCTCCCCTGTCTCACTTGAAAACCATTTCCCCTTGTCCTATCGCTATCCACCCTCCTAAACAGCCGTTGCCCCCTCCTGTCTTATGCGCTCCCTTCGAGTCTTGGAAGGCTGTCATGAGCTATCTCCAGAGCTTTCTCTTCTCCCACAGAAACAATCCCAGTTCCCTCAACATTTCTTTCTAAGAGAGGTGCTCCAGGCCTCTGATCATCTTCGTGGCCCTTCTCTGGACCTGCTCCAAAAGCTCCACATCATTCCTGTGCTGGAGCCCCAGGCCTGGACGCAGTGCTGCACATGGGGCCGCACCAGAGCAGAGTCGAGGGGGACAATCACCTCCCTCTCCCTGCTGGTCGCTCCTCTTTGAATGCAGCCCAGGATACA
>NW_011207805.1:0-664 GCF_000146605.3 Meleagris gallopavo
TGCGCTCCCTTCGAGTCTCGGAAGGCTGTCATGAGCTATCTCCAGAGCTTTCTCTTCTCCCACAGAAACAATCCCAGTTCCCTCAACATTTCTTTCTAAGAGAGGTGCTCCAGCCCTCTGATCATCTTCGTGGCCCTTCTCTGGACCTGCTCCAAAAGCTCCACATCATTCCCGTGCTGGAGCCCCAGGCCTGGACGCAGTGCTGCACATGGGGCCGCACCAGAGCAGAGTCGAGGGGGACAATCACCTCCCTCTCCCTGCTGGTCGCTCCTCTTTGAATGCAGCCCAGGATACAGTTGGCCTTCTGGGCTGCAAGTGCACACTACTGGCTTATGTCCAGCTCTTTGTCCACCAGGATCCCCAAGTCCTCCGCAGGGCTGCTCCCAAGGGCTTCTACGCCCAGTTGGTACAAGCATCTGGGTTTCCCCTTCATCAGGGACATCAACAGTGGGGTTGAGTGCACCCTAAGGACACCAAGCTGTGGGGTGCAGTGACACAGCAGAGGGACGGGATGCCATCCACAGAGACCTCAACAGGCTGAGCAGTGGCCACAGATCCAAGTGCAGGGTCAGTAGCTGGGATGAGGGAACAGCCACCACCAAAACATGCTAGGGGATGAAAGGACTGAGCGTAGTCCTGCTCCATAAGGCCTGGGAGTACTGGT
>NW_011207806.1:0-729 GCF_000146605.3 Meleagris gallopavo
ATTAAATAAAGCAGTGACGAGAGAAATTTTAATCATCCTGCATCGAGGGAGTCATTGGAGAGTACAAGCCATGTGTGATGCTGTGCTAACAAAAATATGTAAGCATAGGGATATATACTCTGTCTAAACAGGTCTATAGGGGATGTGTAGTGTACCAGAAAGTGAATAATAAGGCTGTCAGAAACCAACCTAAAGGGGGAAGAGAGCTGGGGATTCGACCATTTCAAAGTATTCAAGTAGATTTTACAGAACTTCCGAATGTAGGAAAGATCAAGTACTTGTTGGTGTTAGTAGACCATTTAACTGGGTGGGTGGAAGCATTTCCATCAGTGTCTGCCACTGCAAGTATGGTCGCCAAAATAATTTTGGAACACATAATCCCTAGGTATGGAGTGGTAGAATATACTGATTCGGACTAGGGTAGTCACTTCACACATATTACAGAAACTAATGCACACTTTAGGGATTAAGTGGGAGTTTCATACCCCCTGGCACCTGTCGTTGTCAAGAAGAGCAGAGAGAATGAATCAGACAATAAAGAAACACCTCACTAAACTGGTCTATCTGCTAATCTCACTAATCTGCTTTATCAGAGATATCGTGCTTTCCTACTTGAGCTGTCTTGCAGTACGACACAATGCATGATCTGTTGATCCTTACAAGTGTTGGAAATACCCAAATAATTCCCTAGGACGGTATCTCTGAGAAAGCAGATTTCATTCGCAATTG
>NW_011207807.1:0-615 GCF_000146605.3 Meleagris gallopavo
GTGTGTGTTCGAGTGTATGAAGGCAATTCGCACATTCCACACATTCCAGACATGGTGTAGTCAGTTATGGAAATTGCAGAGGAAACTTGTTGAAAATTGTAATAATTGTTGGATTGGAGAAATGATTAAAATTACTCATGTAATCCTGGGGTCTGTGGAAAACGACAAGTTCCCATCTTGCTGGAGGATATTGATTATGGCTCTCCCAAGAGGAATTCAGTGTACAACTATGCTTTGAGGGAACTGGCAGACACAGTCACCTAGTAATTTGAGAAGGGACAATTGTCCAGTATAAATATTTATATTCAAGTGTATTTAGATTGTTGTGATTGATTGCAGTTTGCACCAGGCCAAAATAGATGAGTACTGGAACAAGAAACCACTGTGCCATCCCCCCGCGTGTCTCACAGAGTGCTCTGAGAAAGAGCCACTTGCAAACTCTTGTTGTAAAAATAGTATGTTACCTCAGGAATGGGGAGGAATACACTGGAAGTTGGAATGTCCTTATCTGCAGAAATCTAGGAAACCTCAGTGTAGCACTGAAAATCTCCATGACTGGAGACGAGACTGAAATAGAATATTTGGTAGACAAAATTGGTTTCTGTATTTACAGAA
>NW_011207808.1:0-726 GCF_000146605.3 Meleagris gallopavo
GTTCCCCCGCGTCACACTTTGTATCCTTCCTAAGAGGTGTGCTGTCACCTTTTTTCTCCTCACCAGGGACTTGACCTGACTGCCTCGACTTCTGAAATACCATGGAGAGTGGCTCGGTGACTGCAGCGGTGAATTCCCTCGGAACTCTGGGACTCATCTCGTCAGGACCCAAGGACTCCTGGATGTTTGGGTCCTCAGGTGGTCCAGAACCTGATCTCCCATGGCAGTGTGGGAGTGGGGAAGGGGGTCTGGTGGGGACGTGAGGAAGCAATGGCAGTCCCCACCTCACCAAACCAAACCAAAGATGAGGCTGTGCATCATGAGCAGTTCTCAGACAAGATGGAAGCCAAAATGGTGTTGGGTAGCTGAGCCCTTCTCTGGTGGTAAGCAACATGGTGCACAGAGTGCAGCCATGTGCTCCGAGCAAGGAGCACAGGTTTGTGCAAGAGGCACGGATGCAGGGCAGTGCCTTCATGACTGTATTGTGTCCAACAGGTGGCAGCAGAGCTGCGGTGCTCCCAAGTGCCGTAACAACTGCCCGGAGAGATGTGTTGGTCTCTGTGGAAACAGCAAGGAACTGGAATCTGCATTTCCCGGCATGCCCCGGAACCTCACTTTGCTGACTGGTCATTGTCTGCCCAGCAGGTAAGGGCGATGCACACCCGCCAGCGTTTACCCATTCCAGAGCCGGCACAATAGGGTTCCCCAGAGCTCTGAAGTTGCGCT
>NW_011207809.1:0-514 GCF_000146605.3 Meleagris gallopavo
CTCTGGAGATAGCTCATGACAGCCTTCCAAGACTCGAAGGGAGCGCATAAGCAGGAGGGGGCAACGGCTGTTTAGGAGGGTGGATAGCGATAGGACAAGGGGAAATGGTTTTCAAGTGAGACAGGGGAGGTTTAGGTTGGTTCTTAGGAGGCAGCTTTTCACGCACAGGGTGGTGACGCACTGGAATGTGTGCTTGAGAGTCACTTCCAGGATGATCTGCTCCATGATCCGTGACCAGCCCAGAGGTGAGACTGACATGCTGGTAGTTCCCCGCGTCACACTTTCTATCCTTCCTGAGAGGTGTGCTGTCACCTTTTTTCTCCTCAGCAGGGACTTGACCTGACTGCCTCGACTTCTGAAATACCATGGAGAGTGGCTCGGTGACTGCAGCGGTGAATTCCCTCGGAACTCTGGGACTCATCTCGTCAGGACCCAAAGACTCCTGGCTGTTTGGTCCTCAGGTGGTCCAGAACCTGATCTGCCATGGCAGTGTGGGATGGGAAGGGTGTGTGGG
>NW_011207810.1:0-803 GCF_000146605.3 Meleagris gallopavo
AGCCTTCCAAGACTCGAAGGGAGCGCATAAGCAGGAGGGGGCAACGGCTGTTTAGGAGGGTGGATAGCGATAGGACAAGGGGAAATGGTTTTCAAGTGAGACAGGGGAGGTTTAGGTTGGTTATTAGGAGGCAGCTTTTCACGCACAGGGTGGTGACGCACTGGAATGTGTGCTTGAGAGTCACTTCCAGGATGATCTGCTCCATGATCCGTGACCAGCCCAGAGGTGAGACTGACATGCTGGTAGTTCCCCGCGTCACACTTTCTATCCTTCCTGAGAGGTGTGCTGTCACCTTTTTTCTCCTCAGCAGGGACTTGACCTGACTGCCTCGACTTCTGAAATACCATGGAGAGTGGCTCGGTGACTGCAGCGGTGAATTCCCTCGGAACTCTGGGACTCATCTCGTCAGGACCCAAAGACTCCTGGCTGTTTGGTCCTCAGGTGGTCCAGAACCTGATCTGCCATGGCAGTGTGGGATGGGAAGGGTGTGTGGGACTGAGGAAGCAATGGCAGTCCCCACCTCACCAAAGCAAAGCAAAGATGAGGGCTGTGCATAATGAGCAGTTCTCAGACAAGATGGAAGCAAAAATGGTGTTGGGTAGCTGAGCCTTCTCTGGTGGTAAGCAACATGGTGCAACAGAGTGCAGCCATGTGCTCCGAGCAAGGAGCACAGGTTTGTGCAAGAGGCCCGGATGCAGGGCAGTGCCTTCATGACTGTATTGTGTCCAACAGGTGGCAGCAGAGCTGCGGTGCTCCCAAGTGCCGTAACAAGTGCACGGAGAGATGTGTTGGTCTCGGTGGAA
>NW_011207811.1:0-347 GCF_000146605.3 Meleagris gallopavo
GCAAGAGGCCCGGATGCAGGGCAGTGCCTTCATGACTGTATTGTGTCCAACAGGTGGCAGCAGAGCTGCGGTGCTCCCAAGTGCCGTAACAACTGCACGGAGAGATGTGTTGGTCTCGGTGGAAACAGCAAGGAACTGGAATCTGCATTTCCTGGCATGCCCCGGAACCTCACTTTGCTGACTGGTCATTGTCTGCCCAGCAGGTAAGGGCGATGCACACCCGCAGCGTTTACCCATTCCACAGCCCGGCACAATAGGGTTCCCCCAGAGCTCTGAATTGAGCTTCATGGTGCCCAGAAGGCTGCCTATCCTCTTTGTTCTGTGTCTTGCTTGTCTCTGGTCTTGCA
>NW_011207812.1:0-529 GCF_000146605.3 Meleagris gallopavo
GGATGACGGCCCAGACAATACGGCAGGGAACGCCAAAACTGAATGCCGACATGAATGTGGCAACACAAAGCCAAGGGGTCATTAGGCCAAGAGAATGGGGCAAGGACACAAAAATCGGGAGGACGAAGAGAATGTAATAGTGAAAACAGTGCAAGACCAGAGACAAGCAAGACACAAAACAAAGAGGATAGGCAGCCTTCTGGGCACCATGAAGCGCAATTCAGAGCTCTGGGGGAACCCTATTGTGCCGGGCTCTGGAATGGGTAAATGCTGGCGGGTGTGCATCGCCCTTACCTGCTGGGCAGACAATGACCAGTCAGCAAAGTGAGGTTCCGGGGCATGCCGGGAAATGCACATTCCACTTCCTTGCTGTTTCCACCGAGACCAACACATCTCTCCGTGCAGTTGTTACGGCACTTGGGAGCACCGCAGCTCTGCTGCGACCTGTTGGACACAATACAGTCATGAAGGCACTGCCCTGCATCGGGGCCTCTTGCACAAACCTGTGCTCCTTGCTCGGAGCACATGG
>NW_011207813.1:0-821 GCF_000146605.3 Meleagris gallopavo
GGCACCGCAGCTCTGCTGCCACCTGTTGGACACAATACAGTCATGAAGGCACTGCCCTGCATCCGGGCCTCTTGCACAAACCTGTGCTCCTTGCTCGGAGCACATGGCTGCACTCTGTGCACCATGTTGCTTACCACCAGAGAAGGCTCAGGTACCCCAACACCATTTTTGGCTTCCATCTTGTCTGAGAACTGCTCATTATGCACAGCCCTCATCTTTGCTTTGGTTTGGTGAGGTGGGGACTGCCATTGCTTCCTCAGTCCCACAGACCCCTTCCCATCCCACACTGCCATGGGAGATCAGGTTCTGGACCACCTGAGGACCCAAACATCCAGGAGTCTTTGGGTCCTGACGAGATGAGTCCCAGAGTTCCGAGGGAATTCACCGCTGCAGTCACCGAGCCACTCTCCATGCTATTTCACAAGTCGAGGCAGTCAGGTCAAGTCCCTGGTGAGGAGAAAAAAGGTGACAGCACACCTCTTAGGAAGGATAGAAAGTGTGACGCGGGGAACTACCAGCATGTCAGTCTCACCTCTGTGCTGGTCACGGATCATGGAGCAGATCATCCTGCAAGTGACTCTCAAGCACACATTCCAGTGCGTCAAAACCCTGGGTGTGAAAAGCTGCCTCCTAATAACCAACCTAAACCTCCCCTGTCTCACTTGAAAACCATTTCCCCTTGTCCTATCGCTATCCACCCTCCTAAACAGTCGTTGCCCCCTCCTGCTTATGCGCTCCCTTCGAGTCTTGGAAGGCTGTCATCAGCTATCTCCAGAGCTTTCTCTTCTCCCACAGAAACAATCCCAGTTCCCTCAACATTT
>NW_011207814.1:0-701 GCF_000146605.3 Meleagris gallopavo
CTAAATGTGCCTTGGTGCTGCCCAACAGCACACTGTCCCCATAGTTCCCACCCTGCGGCAGGTTTCTAGCCTAATTTTTCTCACTCCCTTTCTGTACTCTTCCAGGGTGCTGTTTGTGCCACTACAGATGAGGAGCGGCTGGGTGAGAATGCAGGACGTCATCCAGCAGCTGCCCGCTCCTCACTACAGGTCAGTGTTGCCCTCAGCCTGCTGAGCTCAGCCCTGCTGCACTTCAGAGGGCACTGGTGCCATTCCAGGCTTTGTCTCACGCTGCAACACGATGCCTGTGTGTGCTGAAGAGGTTGAAGGCTACACGGGGTGAATTTATTGGCTCAGTTCCTGGGCACGGGGGCACGCTTGGTGCAGCTGATGGCTGCGGCTGTGCTGTGCTGGGCCTTGGTGCTGCAGCGTGGCACTGAGTCAAGTTGGATCTACTTGGTCTTCAGTGACAGTAGCAATAACAAGAACCAGCATGAATTGAGGTTTGCTTTGTGAATGGCAGCACGGCGTGCTCCTTGGTGCTGAACACTTGCCTCTCTTGTTTTCCAGGACACTGGAGTACCTGATGAGACACTTGGCTCATCTGGCTGGGAGCTCCTCCATCACAAACATGCATGCTAAGAACTTAGCGATAGTGTGGGCTCCAAACCTCTTAAGGTAAACTTCTGGTTCCGTTTCAACACAACGCTTCCATCTGTTCT
>NW_011207815.1:0-516 GCF_000146605.3 Meleagris gallopavo
AGTTCCTGGGCACGGGGCACGCTTGGTGCAGCTGATGGCTGCGGCTGTGCTGTGCTGGGCCTTGGTGCTGCAGCGTGGCACTGAGTCAAGTTGGATCTACTTGGTCTTCAGTGACAGTAGCAATAACAAGAACCAGCATGAATTGAGGTTTGCTTTGTGAATGGCAGCACGGCGTGCTCCTTGGTGCTGAACACTTGCCTCTCTTGTTTTCCAGGACACTGGAGTACCTGATGAGACACTTGGCTCATCTGGCTGGGAGCTCCTCCATCACAAACATGCATGCTAAGAACTTAGCGATAGTGTGGGCTCCAAACCTCTTAAGGTAAACTTCTGGTTCCGTTTCAACACAACGCTTCCATCTGTTCTCCAGTTAAGAAAAGCAGTCCTCCCTTTCTCTCCATCAAATGAGCTCTTCTCCTGTAAAATCTGTAGTAAGTGGCTGACAGCAGAGCAGGAGCCTGGACTGTTCTCCAAGCCCACGGGCACAATTTCTAGATGACCATTCCTGCTCTCTTG
>NW_011207816.1:0-536 GCF_000146605.3 Meleagris gallopavo
ACTGCTTCGCTCTCATGCGTAGAAAGCGGCACTCGCGCTGAACCGCTCCGGAGAGTTTTGCCGACGCTGGTCGAGAAATCGCGCTTCTCCCCGAGTGCCGCTTTCAGCCGTCAGCAGCGCTCTCGTGTTTCTCACTTGCCGAGAACGGGCGACTTGTGCCTGCTGCTTTCTCCGACGCGCGAGCGGTCTCGTGTCCGCACGTCGGAGAGGAGCGGTTTGCACTTCGCCTCGGGTACATGCAGAATGCACTAGGCCTAGCTGTGAATACGACGTCTCTGCCTTCATTTCGAGCGGCAATTCTTTTGGTGTTGTTCTCCATGGCTACGCTTGTGCATGCTCGGAGGAAAGAGTGGAGAGCAAACCCTCTCTAATAAGGCTGTTGGAAGTTCGGGAGCGACATTGTTCGCTCCCAGGGAGAGAGAGCGTGACAGAAGTGGGAGCGATCCTTTCTGGCCTGCGGAGAAACCTCCCTACGGAGGTAGTGCAGGAGGCTGAATTCGCACGTTCTCGGCATCGGAATTGCACTGCTTCGCTCT
>NW_011207817.1:0-762 GCF_000146605.3 Meleagris gallopavo
TCTGGAGACTTGCGCAGTGGGCAATCGGTGATGCCACTGAAGAAGTTCTCCTGGCTGATCAAGGACACACCAGTCACATCTAAACAAGAGAGCAGGAATGGTCATCTAGAAATTGTGCCCGTGGGGTTGGAGAACAGTCCAGGCTCCTGCTCTGCTGTCAGCCACTTACTACAGGTTTTACAGGAGAAGAGCACATTTGATGGAGAAAAAGGGAGGACTGCTTTATTTTACTGGAGAACAGATCTAAGCGTTGTGTTGAAACGGAAAAAGAAGTTTACCTTAAGAGGTTTGGAGCCCACACAATCGCTAAGTTCTTAGCGTGCATGTTTGTGACGGAGGAGCTCTCAGCTAGACGAGCCAAGTGTCTCATCAAGTACTCCAGTGTTCTGGAAAACAAGAGAGGCAAGTGTTCAGCACCAACCAGCATGCCGTGCTGCAATTCACAAAGCAAACCTCAATTCATGCTGGTTGTTGTTACTGCTACTGTCACTGAAGACGAAGTAGATCCAACTTGACTCAGTGCCACGCTGCAGCACCAAGCCCCAGCACAGCACAGCCGCAGCCATCAGCTGCACCAAGCGTGCCGCCGTGCCCAGGAACTGACCCAATAAATTCACCCCGTGGAGCCTTCAACCGCTTCAGCATACACAGGCATCGTGTTGCTAGCGGGAGACAAAGCCTGGAATGGCACCGTTGCCCTCTGAAGTGCAGCAGGGCTGAGCTCAGCAGGCTGAGGGCAGCACTGACCTGTAGTGAGGAGCG
>NW_011207818.1:0-477 GCF_000146605.3 Meleagris gallopavo
TCCCAGGAATTGCACCTTTCTTCCTGAATGTTACATTTTCTCACCAAATACCAGTTGTCTCCCCAACAATATGGCAATATCTCCCAGAAATACCGGTTTTCTCACCCAAAACACAACGTTTCCTACCAGAAATACCAGGATTCTCCCCCAAAATAGGACATTTTCTGTCCAGGAATTGCAGTTTTCGGCCTAGAAATACCACATTTTCTCACAGAAGTACCAGTTTTCCCTCCGAAAATAGGTCATTTTGTCCTAGAAAGTGGAGTTTTTCCCCCAAAAATACGCCATTTTCACCCAGAAATTGCAATATTCTACCCAGAAATATCACATTTTCACCCAGAAATACCAGCTTTCTCCCTGAAATATTACATTTTGTTCCTGAAATACCAGTTTTCTCACCCAAAACACGTTTCCTACCAGAAATACAAGGATTCTCCCCCAAGAATGTGACATTTTCTGCCAGGAATTGCAGTTTTC
>NW_011207819.1:0-472 GCF_000146605.3 Meleagris gallopavo
AGGAGCGACAGCTGTAGTGCTCTCAGGGAGAGCGTTTCAGAAAGTGTGGAGAGATCCTTTCAGGACTGTGGAGAAAAAAACCCCCACTCGCAGGTAGTGCAGGAGGCTGAATTCGCACTTGTCGGCATCGGAATCGCACTCCTTCGCTCTCACGCGCAGAAAGCGGCATTCGCGCTGAACCGCTCCGGAGACTTTGCCGGAGCTGGCCGAGAAATAGCGTTTCTCCCCGAATGCAGCTTTGAGCTGTCAGCAGCGGTCTCGTGTTTCTCGCTAGCCGAGAACGAGCCACTTCAGCCGGCTGCTTTTCTCCGACGAGTGAGCGGGCTCCTGTGCGCACATCGGAAAGGAGCGGTTTGCACTTCGCCTTGGCTACATCCAGATTGCACAGACTAGCTCTGAATACTATGTCTCTGCCTATATTTCGTGGCACAATTCGTCCCTGCGCGTTTCTCCACTGCTATACGTCTGCATT
>NW_011207820.1:0-568 GCF_000146605.3 Meleagris gallopavo
TCTGGGGGTCACGGGGGTGAGAGTCTGGGGGTCACAGGGTGAGATCTGGGCGCTGGGGTCAGCTGGAGCATCAGAGCAGGGGAGCCTGCTGCCTTACCTGCCATGACAGCTGGAGAGTGGCAGTTACGGGGAGCCCCTCCCCCCAGGGGGGTTCCGTGACCGTTGGGGTCAGCCCCTTTCCCCCAGGCTTGCGATGGTCTGACTTTTCGTCCCCAAACATCCTTCCCATCCCAGCCGTTTCCCATCCCAATGATCAGTGACCATCCCGACGGGCATTTTGCAGCCCAGTGCTCTTCCTTCCCAAGGGTCTGCTCGTCCCAGGGGGGATTTGCCATCGCTGCAGTGCGTTCTCACCCCAGGGATGGTTTCCCCTCCATGTCCAGTAAGGATATCCCGTCCAAGTGATTGCCAGTCGTCACCGCCCAAAATCGTGTTTAAGCAGCCCCTGGCTAAGAACTGAAACTGCCAGCATCAATTACCAGTTCTTGAAAGTGGGAGCAGCCGTGGTCGGCCAGTTAGACCTATGGCAGCAATGAAAAGGAGTGATTTCTGTGGGACAGCCCTGATG
>NW_011207821.1:0-557 GCF_000146605.3 Meleagris gallopavo
TTTGTGGGTGCATATGTCCCTATTTAGGGAAGGAAAGGAGTATTTCTTAGCAGAACTGCCATAGCATTTAGGGAAAATGTCCTATCCTTGGGAGACAAGTGGTATTAGTGGGAGAAGATGTCCTATTCTTGGTTGCAAGTGTCCAATTTGGTCTTGTCATCTAGTCTTTTGGGAGAAACGTGCGGTAGTTTGAAGAAACAGGTATGCCTGGGAGAAAATACCATCTTTTTGGAAGCACAGGCCCAATTTCCAAGTGAAATGTGGTATTTCTGGGGAGAAAATGACAAGTACGTGGGAGAAAAGTGGACAATTGTGGGAAAGACTGACTTCTCTTGGAGGGCAAGTGTGGGTATTTTTGGGTGTGAAAAAGGGGTCCTTTGGGGAGAAAACGGGGTGTAGATGGGAGAAAATGTCCTGTTGAGGAGTGCCTAGCAGTATTTTTGAGAGAAAAGGGAAGGTACTTGTCAGAAAAGTGCTCTTTCTGGGAGAGAGTAGCATAGTTGGTTGGAAAATGCCACCCATTTGTGAGAAAGCTGCTTTGTTTCCGGAGAAAATAG
>NW_011207822.1:0-484 GCF_000146605.3 Meleagris gallopavo
TTATGTTATTCATGCCAATCTTGTACCTCAGTCAGCTGACACAGAGAAGCCCAAACCACGGACATATTTCCCAGAAACTTGGATTTGGGATTTGGTCTCTGTCAGGTTGGTAATAGCCTCTGCCTGCCTTTTTCAGAGATCTTTGGAAACTTCTGACTACTTCTAATCAAGTTCTCTCTCTCTTTCTGCTGTAGTGGTGAAGGTCAAGCATCTCTCCAAGTTACTGTACCTGACACTATTACAGAATGGAATGCCAATATCTTCTGTGTTGCTGATAGTGGCTTTGGGCTTTTTCATTTAGCTACACTTAGAGTCTTCCAGCCTTTCTTTGTAGACCTTTCTCTGCCATACTCTGTGATCCAAGGAGAGATTTTCAGCCTGAAAGCCATCGTCTTCAACTACCTCAAGGACTGTATCCAAGTGAGTATTTCCCAGTCCCATATCCTATTTTAGAGCAAGAGTACGAGCCTAAAGGCAAGCTATT
>NW_011207823.1:0-773 GCF_000146605.3 Meleagris gallopavo
GGAGCTTTTGGAGCAGGTCCAGAGAAGGGCCACGAAGATGATCAGAGGGCTGGGGCCCCTCTCTTAGAAAGAAATGTTGAGGGAACTGGGATTGTTTCTGTGGGAGAAGAGAAAGCTCTGGAGATAGCTCATGACAGCCTTCCAAGACTCGAAGGGAGCGCATAAGCAGGAGGCGGGGGGCAACGGCTGTTTAGGAGGGTGGGTAGCGATAGGACAAGGGGAAATGGTTTTCAAGTGAGACAGGGGAGGTTTAGGTTGGTTCTTAGGAGGCAGCTTTTCACGCACAGGGTGGTGACGCACTGGAATGTGTGCTTGAGAGTCACTTCCAGGATGATCTGCTCCATGATCCGTGACCAGCACAGAGGTGAGACTGACATGCCGGTAGTTCCCCGCGTCACACTTTCTATCCTTCCTGAGAGGTGTGCTGTCACCTTTTTTCTCCTCACCAGGGACTTGACCTGACTGCCTCGACTTCTGTAATAGCATGGAGAGTGGCTCGGTGACTGCAGCGGTGAATTCCCTCGGAACTCTGGGACTCATCTCGTCAGGACCCAAAGACTCCTGGCTGTTTGGGTCCTCAGGTGGTCCAGAACCTGATCTGCCATGGCAGTGTGGGATGGGAAGGGGTGTGTGGGACTGAGGAAGCAATGGCAGTCCCCACCTCACCAAAGCAAAGATGAGGGCTGTGCATAATGAGCAGTTCTCAGACAAGATGGAAGCAAAAATGGTGTTGGGTAGCTGAGCCTTCTCTGGTGGTAAGCAACATGGTGCAC
>NW_011207824.1:0-781 GCF_000146605.3 Meleagris gallopavo
GAGGTATTTCTGGGAGAGAATGCGTTCTTTTGGAAGCCAACGGTGTACTTTGGGGGAAGAAGTGGCTGTTTTGGGAGAAAGTGTCCTAGTTTGGGGAGAAACTGTCATAGTGCGGAGTGTGGTGTAGTAGATTAGGGGGAATTGGGAGGTATTCCTAAGAGAACTGTCATTTCTGGGAGAAAAGGTCTTATGTGGGGGGAAAAGGTGAGGAATGTGTGAGAAAGCTGGTGTTTCTGGGAGTAAATGCCATCTTTTGGGGGCTAGCAATGGTCTTTCTGGTGGGATGTGCCACATCTTTGTGAGGCAATCGGTGTTTGTGAGGGCCAATGGCATATATTCTGGATCGAAATGGTCTTTCCGCAGTAAAATGCCAAAAGTCTGGGAGTAAGTGTCATCATGAGGAATGTAATGGAGTGTAATTGGGAGGAATTTCTCGGAGTCGTGGTCTTTGTGGTTGCATATGTCCCATTTAGGGAAGGAAAGGAGTATTTCTTAGCAGAACTGCCATAGCATTTAGGGAAAATGTCCTATCCTTGGGAGACAAGTGGTATTAGTGGGAGAAGATGTCCTACTCTTGGTTGGCAAGTGTCCAATTTGGTCTTGTCATCTAGTCTTTTTGGGAGAAAACGTGCGGTAGTTTGAAGAAAACAGGTATGCCTGGGAGAAAATATCATCTTTTTGGAAGCACAGGCCCAATTTCCAAGTGAAATGTGGTATTTCTGGGAGAAAATGACAAGTACGTGGGAGAAAAGTGGGCAATAGTGGGAAAGACTGACTTCTC
>NW_011207825.1:0-533 GCF_000146605.3 Meleagris gallopavo
ATAATGCTGGCCACAGCGTCACAGGTGGACACAGCAGAGGTTGAACCTTCCTGCCAGCACTCAGTTCATTTTGTAGCCAGGCGACAGATGGCAGCAGAGGCCAGGATGACAGCACAGCACCTGACGTGGAGGTGCACACGGAGCACAGGGCTGTCACTGAACTCCTCCGCACTGAACAGAGCATTTATGAAGACCAACACGTGGATGTGAGCGCAGTGAGGCTTCAGCAGTGGCAACAGCGATGCAAAAGACAAACCACCCAAACAGCCAGATTGTTTTTTCTTTTTAAACAAGCACAGCATGCAGGCACTCGTTCAACACTAGGAAAAAAAGCATAGCTAATGGTGGTAACCGTGTTAGAAAAACAGAGTTTTGTAGCTGAGAATTCACTCTATGTATCTGTTGTCATTTCTATGGAAATAAATAGGAGGCATTCCTTTCAGAGCAATCTACGTACATCATCAATGAGCCATCATCCTAGTAATGCAGTAATACTAATAATAGGAACAGAAAAAACAGATTCTCAGAATACC
>NW_011207826.1:0-574 GCF_000146605.3 Meleagris gallopavo
GGGAATGGTTTCAAGTGAGACAGGGAGGTTTAGGTTGGTTATTAGGAGGAAGCTTTCACACACAGGGTGGTGACGCACTGGAATGTGTGCTTGAGAGTCACTTCCAGGATGATCTGCTCCATGATCCGTGACCAGCACAGAGGTGAGACTGACATGCTGGTAGTTCCCCGCGTCACACTTTCTATCCTTCCTAAGAGGTGTGCTGTCACCTTTTTTCTCCTCACCAGGGACTTGACCTGACTGCCTCGACTTGTGAAATACCATGGAGAGTGGCTCGGTGACTGCAGCGGTGAATTCCCTCGGAACTCTGGGACTCATCTTGTCAGGACCCAAGGACTCCTGGATGTTTGGGTCCTCAGGTGGTCCAGAACCTGATCTCCCATGGCAGTGTGGGATGGGAAGGGGTCTGTGGGACTGAGGAAGCAATGGCAGTCCCCACCTCACCAAAGCAAAGATGAGGGCTGTGCATCATGAGCAGTTCTCAGACAAGATGGAAGACAAAAAAATGGTGTTGGGTACCTGAGCCTTCTCTGGTGGTAAGGCAACAATGGTGCACAGAGTGCAGCCATGTGCT
>NW_011207827.1:0-536 GCF_000146605.3 Meleagris gallopavo
GAAGATGTTCCTAGAGGAAGACTGAACGTACTAAGTATGCCTTTGGGCTGTATCTACGCAGTCCCAAATACAAAGTGCTCGTGGAACATGTACTGTAACCATAGTTCTGTAACTGCTCTTCCCAGCTGGGGTGTTTGACCTTCCTTTTGGTGAAGTGATGAAACACTGCTGGTCTCTGTTTGTGCTTCTAGGCGCCTGGAAGTTGTTAGGAAAAGAAGAATTGTCTCCAGCTCTTCTCGGTGATGTTAGTAACAGCTTGAATGTTATCCTCCACTGTTATCCTCGTAGAACGGGAGTGATAATACATTTCTTCAGAGGCTGCTGACAAGTGGTGTCTCTCAGGGGTCCGTCTTGGCACCTTGCACATCTTTATCAGTGACAGAGAGAGTGGAACCAGAGTGCACCTTCAGAAAGTGTGCAGGCAGCCCCATCTGAGAGGTGCGGTGGATAAAACAGGAGGTAGGGATGTCTCATCCCTGGTTTCTTATTCAAGGCTGGGTTGAATGAGGCCCTGGACAGTTTGATCTGGTGAGTTG
>NW_011207828.1:0-485 GCF_000146605.3 Meleagris gallopavo
AACATTTACTGTAACCATAGTTCTGTAACTGCTCTTCCCAGCTGGGGTGTTTGACCTTCCTTTTGGTGAAGTGATGAAACACTGCTGGTCTCTGTTTGTGCTTGTAGGCACCTGGAAGTTGTTAGGAGAAGAAGAATTGTCTCCAGCTCTTCTCGGTGATGTAAGTAACAGCTTGAATGTTATCCTCCACTGTTATCCTCGTAGAACAGGAGTGATAATACATTTCTTCAGAGGCTGCTGACAAGTGGTGTCTCTCAGGGGTCCGTCTTGGCACCTTGCACATCTTTATCAGTGACAGAGAGAGTGGAACCAGAGTGCACCTTCAGAAAGTGTGCAGGCAGCCCCACCTGAGAGGTGCGGTGGATAAAACAGGAGGTAGGGATGTCTCATCCCTGGTTTCTTATTCAAGGCTGGGTTGAATGAGGCCCTGGACAGTTTGATCTGGTGAGTTGCAACTTTGCAACTCGGAGCTGGATGGTCTTTAA
>NW_011207829.1:0-1157 GCF_000146605.3 Meleagris gallopavo
TGAGGGTGCTGAGGCAGTGGCACAGGTTGCCTTTCAAGGTGAGCCTGGCTCAGACTCTGAGCAACTTGATCTAGCTGTGGATGGTCAGCATGGGGGAGTCGGATCACATCGCAAACCTACCTGCATACAAGCAGCGCACCAACATGGGGTGCATGATGTTCATTACCTGCTGGACAGATCTCACACCACTGACTGGAGGAGCCCAGGCAAGCCTTCAACTCCATCAGGCTGCAAAATGAAATCAGAAGAGACGCAGAACAGAATTTAAAACACAACAAGGATGCACACAATGACCCTTAAAAACACCCACGCATGGATGCAATTAGCACATAGCCCTATTAATGACAGCCATCCAGCTTGAGATCCTCCAGAAAAGCAGAGCTCACAGCTCTGAAAGAAAGCAGGAATCACTCACCCCACACCCCAAAGGAAGCAGTCTCCAGATTCAGATGCTGCTCTTACAGCTAGCAGCCCTTCAGTGCACTTGCCATCCCCCAAAAAGACAAGATCACAGCCCTGAAAGAAAAAAGAAACCACTTACCCCATTCCAAGGACCAATACTCCCCCACACTCTCAAGTGAAGGAAGCAGCTTCCAGGTCCAAATACCTACCAGCCCTTAAGTACGCTCAGGGTTCCCTGCTAAAAAACAGAGAGAGCAGCTCCACAAAGGAGGAGAGAAAAAAAAAAAATCATTCACACCATCACCAAAGAACAAGGCATACCCCAAAGGAACCACTCCCCAGGTTCACATGCTGCCCCTACTCTTCCCAGCCCTTAAATGGGATCAGGGAGGGGTGGAGCCTGGCTCTGCCCCACTCCACAGCCAAACTGCCCCCAGCTGTGCTCGCAGGGCTGCACCCCGCCCCAGGTGCGGGTTCAACAAAAACAGGAGGGCAAGGGAATGCCCAGGCAAAGGCAAGGGCCAAGAGAACATGGAAGGAAATGCCAAGGATGACGGCCCAGACAATACGGCAGGGAACGCCAAAACTGAATGCCGACATGAATGTGGCAACACAAAGCCAAGGGGTCATTAGGCCAACAGAATGGGGCAAGGAACACAAAAATCGGAGGACAAGAGAATGTAATAGTGAAAACAGTGCAAGACCAGAGACAAGCAAGACACAGAACAAAGAGGATAGGCAGCCTTCTGGGCACC
>NW_011207830.1:0-502 GCF_000146605.3 Meleagris gallopavo
ACATGAGGGCAAGGGAATGCCCAGGCAAAGGCAAGGGCCAAGAGAACATGGAAGGAAATGACCAAGGATGACGGCCCAGACAATACGGCAGGGAACGCCAAAACTGAATGCCGACATGAATGTGGCAACACAAAGCCAAGGGGTCATTAGGCCAACAGAATGGGGCAAGGAACACAAAAATCGGAGGACAAGAGAATGTAATAGTGAAAACAGTGCAAGACCAGAGACAAAGCAAGACACAGAACCAAGAGGATAGGCAGCCTTCTGGGCACCATGAAGCGCAATTCAGAGCTCTGGGGAACCCTATTGTGCCGGGCTCTGGAATGGGTAAACGCTGGCGGGTGTGCATCGCCCTTACCTGCTGGGCAGACAATGACCAGTCAGCAAAGTGAGGTTCCGGGGCATGCCGGGAAATGCACATTCCACTTCCTTGCTGTTTCCACAGAGACCAACACTATCCTCGTCCGTGACACTTGTTACGGCACTTGGGAGCACCGCAGTC
>NW_011207831.1:0-311 GCF_000146605.3 Meleagris gallopavo
CAGCTGCACGGAGCGCGGCCCGGCCGGCACCTCGCGTTTCAACTTCGCGCCGGAACGCTCGCTTCCGGTCAGGGGACAGGATGGACCAATCACCGCCGCGCCGAAACCGGAATTGCTCTTGTGCCCACTGCGTGACGGGAGGAAGGTAGAAACTGGACGGGACGCGGTGCCACAGCGCCGCCATGTTGGGTGCGTCTCCGGCTCCGCTCCAGCGCCGAAGGGAGGCGCAATGCGGTGGTGAAACTGAATTTATGCAGCCCAACAAGGCCTGGATTGGCGCCTAACGCATCTTAACGATGAGTCTGTCAGAG
>NW_011207832.1:0-499 GCF_000146605.3 Meleagris gallopavo
CGCTCGCTTCCGGTCAGGGGACAGGATGGACCAATCACCGCCGCGCCGAAACCGGAATTGCTCTTGTCGCCCACTGCGTGACGGGAGGAAGGTAGAAACTGGACGGGACGCGGTGCCACAGCGCCGCCATGTTGGGTGCGTCTCCGGCTCCGCTCCAGCGCCGAAGGGAGGCGCAATGCGGTGGTGAAACTGAATTTATGCAGCCCAACAAGGCCTGGATTGGCGCCTAACGCATCTTAACGATGAGTCTGTCAGAGCCGTTTTATCACTCCCCCCAAACGCACTTCGAGTGCTTTAGGAGCAGCAGTGGCATTTTGAATAAACTCAGCATATTTAGCAAAGCTGCAACAGCTGCGTGACAGAACTTTGGGAAAAAACAATCTACTGTTGAATACTGTTATATAATGATCATCTGGTACTTAAATTAAGTAAACCAAGGCAATCACCTCCCAGCCAAGCAGCTCCCAGCCAAGCAGGTGCAACCAGCACGAGCTGCTCC
>NW_011207833.1:0-550 GCF_000146605.3 Meleagris gallopavo
TACTCCAAAGGAAGCACTCCCCAGGTTCAGATGCTGCCCCTACTCTTCCCAGCCCTTACATGGGATCAGGGAGGGGTGGAGCCTGGCTCTGCCCCACTCCACAGCCAAACTGCCCCCAGCTGTGCTCGCAGGGCTGCACCCCGCCCCAGGTGCGGGTTCCACAAAAACAGGAGGGCAAGGGAATGCCCAGGCAAAGGCAAGGGCCAAGAGAACATGGAAGGAAATGCCAAGGATGACGGCCCAGACAATACGGCAGGGAACGCCAAAACTGAATGCCGACATGAATGTGGCAACACAAAGCCAAGGGGTCATTAGGCCAAGAGAATGGGGCAAGGAACACAAAAATAGGAGGACAAGAGAATGTAATAGTGAAAACAGTGCAAGACCAGAGACAAGCAAGACATAGAACAAAGAGGATAGGCAGCCTTCTGGGCACCATGAAGCGCAATTCAGAGCTCTGGGGGAACCCTATTGTGCCGGGCTCTGGAATGGGTAAACGCTGGCGGGTGTGCATCGCCCTTACTGCTGGCAGCAATGACCAGTCAGCAAA
>NW_011207834.1:0-666 GCF_000146605.3 Meleagris gallopavo
GGAGGGCAAGGGAATGCCCAGGCAAAGGCAAGGGCCAAGAGAACATGGAAGGAAATGCCAAGGATGACGGCCCAGACAATACGGCAGGGAACGCCAAAACTGAATGCCGACATGAATGTGGCAACACAAAGCCAAGGGGTCATTAGGCCAAGAGAATGGGGCAAGGAACACAAAAATAGGAGGACAAGAGAATGTAATAGTGAAAGCAGTGCAAGACCAGAGACAAGCAAGACACAGAACAAAGAGGATAGGCAGCCTTCTGGGCACCATGAAGCGCAATTCAGAGCTCTGGGGGAACCCTATTGTGCCGGGCTCTGGAATGGGTAAACGCTGGCGGCTGTGCATCGCCCTTACCTGCTGGGCAGACAATGACCAGTCAGCAAAGTGAGGTTCCGGGGCAGTGCCGGGAAATGCAGATTCCACTTCCTTGCTGTTTCCACAGAGACCAACACATCTCTCCGTGCAGTTGTTACGGCACTTGGGAGCACCGCAGCTCTGCTGCCACCTGTTGGACACAATACAGTCATGAAGGCACTGCCCTGCCTCCGTGCCTCTTGCACAAACCTGTGCTCCTTGCTCGGAGCACATGGCTGCACTCTGTGCACCATGTTGCTTACCACCAGAGAAGGCTCAGGTACCCAACACCATTTTGGCTTCCATCTTGTT
>NW_011207835.1:0-471 GCF_000146605.3 Meleagris gallopavo
AGGCTGAATTCGCACTTGTCGGCATCGAAATCGCACTCCTTCGCTCTCACGCGTAGAAAGCGGCATTCGCGCTGAACCGCTCCGGAGACTTTGCCGGAGCTGGCCGAGAAATCGCGTACATCCCCGAACGCCGCTTTCAGCCGTCAGCAGCGGTCTCGTGTTTCTCGCTTGCCGAGAACGGGCCACTTCAGCCGGCTGCTTTTCTCCGACGAGTGAGCGGGCTCCTGTGCGCACTTCGGAAAGGAGCGGTTTGCACTTCGCCTTGGCTACATGCAGAATGCACTACGCCTACCTCCGAATACTATGTCCCTGCCTTTATTTCGAGCCACAATTCATGCTAGTGAGGTTTTCCACTTGCTACACATCTGCATTCAGACAGGAAAAGAGTGGACGGGAAAACCCTCGTCTAATAAGGCATTTGCAAGTTCGAGGAGCGACAGCTGTAGTGCTCTCAGGGAGAGCGTTTCAGAA
>NW_011207836.1:0-507 GCF_000146605.3 Meleagris gallopavo
AGCCACAATTCATGCTAGTCAGGTTTTCCACTGCGACACATCTGCATTCAGACAGGAAAAGAGTGGAAGGGAAAACCCTCGTCTAATAAGGCATTTGCAAGTTCGAGGAGCGACAGCTGTAGTGCTCTCAGGGAGAGCGTTTCAGAAATTGGGGAGAGATCCTTTCAGGTCTGCGCAGAAAAAACCCCCCACTCGCAGGTAGTGCAGGAGGCTGAATTCGCACTTGTCGGCATCGGAATCGCACTCCTTCGCTCTCACGCGTAGAAAGCGGCATTCGCGCTGAACCGCTCTGGAGACTTTGCCGTAGCTGGCCGAGAAATCGCGTTTCTCCCCGAACTCCGCTTTCAGCCGTCAGCAGCGGTCTCGTGTTTCTCGCTTGCCGAGAACGGGCCACTTCAGCCGGCTGCTTTGCTCCGACGAGTGATCGGGTTACTCTCCGCACATCGGAAGGGAGCGGTTTACACTTCGCCTTGGCTACATGCAGAATGCACTACGCCTACCTCTGAA
>NW_011207837.1:0-505 GCF_000146605.3 Meleagris gallopavo
CTTGCTGCTTGCTTGGAAGCCCAAATCCTTCCAGCCTCCAATGTGGGGACAACATCTCCTGGGTGTGATCATGAGGTGCCTGAACAAGAGGATGACCCAGGCTGGTTACACAGGAGTCATCTTAATTTCCCTGTTCTGTTACTTGAGATAACGCCATTGGGTGGCCCTCCTGTTGTTTTCTTAAAATTTGGTACCAGCCCTGGTGACTTTGGGCCAGAGGCCAAAAGGCTGCAACCGGTCCAGGAGCTTAAAGGCACAGCCCCAGTTAGAGGGCCCAGCCCCGGGCACGAGACCTGAAGCCACAGCCTGAGTGGCCAGCACCGACCCTGGGGATTAAAGCCCAGCCCCAGCCCCAGCCTGAGAGGCTGGCACGAGTCCTGGGCCTAAACCTGAAGCCACAGCACAAGCAGCCAGCACCAGCTTCAGGCCTAAAGCCACAGCCTGAGAGGCCGGTGCCGGCTCTGAAGTCTGAAGCTCCGGCCAGAGAGCCCAGCACCAGCCCTGG
>NW_011207838.1:0-557 GCF_000146605.3 Meleagris gallopavo
TTCTTCCCTGTGGAGCTCAAGCCCTCATGAGTGACAGGAATGGGGGGCTGCAAGGGGATTCTGGTGCTAAGCTGAAAATCTATCCAGAACAAATCTGTCCTCCTGAGCTAAAAATATAGGCTAAAGGAAACAAGACACGTATTCATCATTACACTGACTACACTGGAGTGTGCTTTGGTGCACACGTGCATCTAGAGACATGGCTAAGAATGTAAGTGGTCCAACCAACCCTGTAGCAATTCAGTAATTCAAGATACCTAACAAAGATTGAGGCTCGCTGGGCCGTGGGCAAAGCAGGGAGCACGTAGGCAGGAAACAGGAAGGAGTTCAACTCCAGCTCTTCTACGCAAAAGGCAGGGCGAGCTGAACCAGCACCACGGGAGGAGTTAGGACACAGCTGAAGAGCTTACAGAGACCTGAGAGTGCCAAAGGACGGTGCCAGGGTAACTCTCACCATTCCTTTGCAGGACTCTTACGGATGCTTCGCATGCTGATTCCCACCGCCTGTGTCATTGGTAGGAAGTCCAGGTGACAAATGCTCATTTGGTCTGGGTAAC
>NW_011207839.1:0-821 GCF_000146605.3 Meleagris gallopavo
TTGCGTCTCTTCTGATTTCATTTTGCAGCCTGATGGAGTTGAAGGATTGCCTGGGCTCCTCCAGTCAGTGGTATGAGATGTGTCCAGCAGGTAATGAACATCATGCACCCCATGTTGGTGCGCTGCTTGTATGCAGGTAGGTTTGCGATGTGATCCGACTCCTCCATGCTGACCATCCACAGCTAGATCAAGTTGCTCAGAGTCTGAGCCAGGCTCCCCTTGAAAGGGCCAGCACATCCACCATGTCTCTGGCAACCTGTGCCACTGCCTCAGCACCCTCACTGTACAAGACATTTTCCTTAGATTTCACCTCCATTTTCCCTTGTTCTTTCCTTTACGTATTGAAAGGCTGTTACCAGGTTCCCTTGGAGCCTTCACTTCTCCAGGAGGCTGAACAGCCCAGCTCTCCTTGCTTACAGGAGAGGGGTTCCATCCTTGGGTTCGTGTTTGTGGCTGTACTCTGGATGCACTCGCACAGCTCCATGTCTCCCTGCACTGAGGACTCCACATCTGGACGCAGCACTGCAGCTGAGGCCTCACCAGCGCAGGGCAGAGGGATGGGGATCTCCTCCCTTGGCCTGCTGACTGCGCATCTTTGGATGCAGCCCAGGATACGGTTGGCTTTCTGGGCTGGCTTGTGTCCAGCTCCCACCCACCAGTACTCCCAGGCCTTATGGAGCAGGACTACGCTCAGTCCTTTCATCCCCTAGCATGTTTTGGTGGTGGCTGTTCCCTCCTCCCAGCTACTGACCCTGCACTTGGATTTGTGCCCACTGCTCAGCCTGTTGAGGTCTCTGTGGATGGCATCCCGTCCCTCTGCC
>NW_011207840.1:0-818 GCF_000146605.3 Meleagris gallopavo
GCAGGAATCCCACAGCCTGGAGGTTAGTGAGAGGGTCTGGGGAATGGGAGACTTCCCTTTAGTCAGGAAAGAGGACGTGCGTGAGCGCCTAGGCAGTACTAAGGTCCACAAGTCCATGGGACCTGATGGGGTGCATCCACGTGTGCTGAGAGAGCTGGCGGAGGTCATTGCCGAACCGCTCTCCATCATTTTCGAGAGGTCTTGGACAACAGGGGAGGTCCCTGAAGACTGGAGGATAGCCAATGTCACTCCGGTCTTCAAAAAGGGCAAGAAGGAAGATCCGGGTAATTATAGGCCTGTCAGCCTCACCTCTGTCCCTGGAAAGGTGATGGAACAGCTTGTGCTGGATACCATCTCCAGACAACTGGGAGAAAAGGAGGTTATCAGGAGTAGTCAGCATGGGTTCACCAAGGGGAGGTCGTGCTCGACCAACTTGGTGGCCTTCTATGATGCTGTCACATGCTGGGTGGATGGGGGAAGAGCGGTAGATGTAATCTACCTTGATTTTAGAAAGGCGTTTGATACTGTCTCCCACGACACCCTTATAACAAAGCTGAGGAAGTGTGGGATAGACGAGTGGACAGTGAGGTGGGTTGAGAACTGGCTGACTGGCAGAGCGCAGAGGGTCGTCGTTGGTGGTGCAGAGTCTGGCTGGAGACCTGTAACCAGTGGTGTCCCCCCAGGGGTCTGTGCTGGGTCCGGTCTTGTTCAACATCTTCATCAATGACCTTGATGAGGGGATAGTGGCCACCCTCAGCAAGTTTGCTGATGATATGAAGTTGGGGAGGATTGGCTGACACGGCCTGAAGGCTGTGCTG
>NW_011207841.1:0-623 GCF_000146605.3 Meleagris gallopavo
ATGCAGCAGAACACAAAGCTATGCAAGGAAAACTAACTTGAAAAAAGGAGGAATGAAAAAGAAACAGAACCAACAAAAAGGGAAAAAAAAACAACAATAAAACAAATGGAAAGGAGCAGGAAAGGAAAATGTAAAGGGGGAAAAAAGTACAAAAACCAGAAGGCAAAGCAAAGAAATACCAAGAAAGAGCAAAGACATAGAATGCAACATGATGGCAAAACAAAGGGTTCAAAGAAAGTAAAAAACAAGGAACTGCCATCCCAAATTTTTCAAAGGACAGAAGAAATAAATAAATAAATGACAATAAAGAAAAAAGCAAAGCAAAGCAGAAAGGAAACCAAGCAAAGAGAGAAACCATTAAGGAATGCAGAGCAGCGCAAAGAAAAGGTATGAAAGGAAAATAAAAGAGCAAAGCAAAGCAATGGACAAAGCAATGGAAATAAAAGGGAAATCAATGAAAAGGAAAGGAAACCAAAGAAAAATCATTTGAAAAGTAGAGAAATGAGAATAAAAAAAAAATAATGCCAAGAAAAGAGCAATAATGAAATGAGTGAAACAAAACGAGCAGTAAAAACATCCAAATTAGAATAAAAGAAGACAGAGCAAAGCAAAGCCATAAAGGC
>NW_011207842.1:0-668 GCF_000146605.3 Meleagris gallopavo
AAAAGGTATGAAAGGAAAATAAAAGAGCAAAGCAAAGCAATGGACAAAGCAATGGAAATAAAAGGGAAATCAATGAAAAGGAAAGGAAACCAAAGAAAAATCATTTGAAAAGTAGAGAAATGAGAATAAAAAAAAAATAATGCCAAGAAAAGAGCAATAATGAAATGAGTGAAACAAAACGAGCAGTAAAAACATCCAAATTAGAATAAAAGAAGACAGAGCAAAGCAAAGCCATAAAGGCAAAGTTAAGAGGAAGCAGACAGGCAAGCGAACAAGGATACAGACAGGGAAGGGGAGGAAAAGCAGAATGTAATGACAACAAAAAGAAAAGAGAAAACCTACAAAGAATTAGAAACTGAAAGGAAAGCACAGAAAACTAATTTGAAAGAGAAGAAAAGACAAAGATAACTTTTAGAAAGGACAGAAATAAAGCAAAGCCACGGACTGGAAAGGAAAAGAACCCAGATAAAGGAAATCAATAGAAAGCAAAGTAAAAGGAGCAGGAAAGAAAAGCAAAAGGGAAAGGGTAAAAAAAGAACAACAAATTTTAGTTAAACAAAACAAAGAAATACAAAGAAAAAAGCACAGAGATAGAATGCAGTATCATGGCAAACCTAAGGATTCAAACACTGAAAGTGAAAAAAATCTAAAACAATTAATCAAGGTAA
>NW_011207843.1:0-642 GCF_000146605.3 Meleagris gallopavo
GCTGACTGCGCATCTTTGGATGCAGCCCAGGATACGGTTGGCTTTCTGGGCTGGAAGGGCCCATTGCTGGCTTGTGTCCAGCTCCCACCCACCAGTACTCCCAGGCCTTATGGAGCAGGACTACGCTCAGTCCTTTCATCCCCTAGCATGTTTTGGTGGTGGGTGTTCCCTCATCCCAGCTACCTACCCTGCACTTGGATTTGTGGCCACTGCTCAGCCTGTTGAGGTCTCTGTGGATGGCATCCCGTCCCTCTGCTGTGTCACTGCAGCCCACAGCTTGGTGTCCTTAGGGTGCACTCAACCCCACTGTTGATGTCCCTGATGAAGGGGAAACCCAGATGCTTGTACAAACTGGGCGTAGAAGCCCTTGGGAGCAGCCCTGCGGAGGACTCGGGGATCCTGGTGGACAAAGAGCTGGACATAAGCCAGTAGTGTGCACTTGCAGCCCAGAAAGCCAACTAGATCCTGTGCTGCATTCAAAGAGGAGCGACCAGCAGGGAGAGGGAGGTGATTGTCCCCCTCGACTCGGCTCTGGTGCGGCCCCATGTGCAGCACTGCGTCCAGGCCTGGGGCTCCAGCACAGGAATGATGTGGAGCTTTTGGAGCAGGTCCAGAGAAGGGCCATGAAGATGATCAGAGGGC
>NW_011207844.1:0-519 GCF_000146605.3 Meleagris gallopavo
CTGCGGAGGACTCGGGGATCCTGGTGGACAAAGAGCTGGACATAAGCCAGTAGTGTGCACTTGCAGCCCAGAAGGCCAACTGTATCCTGGGCTGCATTCAAAGAGGAGCGACCAGCAGGGAGAGGGAGGTGATTGTCCCCCTCGACTCGGCTCTGGTGCGGCCCCATGTGCAGCACTGCGTCCAGGCCTGGGGCTCCAGCACAGGAATGATGTGGAGCTTTTGGAGCAGGTCCAGAGAAGGGCCACGAAGATGATCAGAGGGCTGGAGCACCTCTCTTAGAAAGAAATTTTGAGGGAACTGGGATTGTTTCTGTGGGAGAAGAGAAAGCTCTGGAGATAGCTCATGACAGCCTTCCAAGACTCGAAGGGAGCGCATAAGCAGGAGGGGGCAACGGCTGTTTAGGAGGGTGGATAGCGATAGGACAAGGGGAAATGGTTTTCAAGTGAGACAGGGGAGGTTTAGGTTGGTTATTAGGAGGCAGCTTTTCACGCACAGGGTGGTGACGCACTGGAATGTGT
>NW_011207845.1:0-564 GCF_000146605.3 Meleagris gallopavo
ATCCTGGGCTGCATTCAAAGAGGAGCGACCAGCAGGGAGAGGGAGGTGATTGTCCCCCTCGACTCGGCTCTGGTGCGGCCCCATGTGCAGCACTGCGTCCAGGCCTGGGGCTCCAGCACGGGAATGATGTGGAGCTTTTGGAGCAGGTCCAGAGAAGGGCCACGAAGATGATCAGAGGGCTGGAGCACCTCTCTTAGAAAGAAATGTTGAGGGAACTGGGATTGTTTCTGTGGGAGAAGAGAAAACTCTGGAGATAGCTCATGACAGCCTTCCAAGACTCGAAGGGAGCGCATAAGCAGGAGGGGGCAACGGCTGTTTAGGAGGGTGGATAGCGATAGGACAAGGGGAAATGGTTTTCAAGTGAGACAGGGGAGGTTTAGGTTGGTTATTAGGAGGCGAGCTTTTCACGCACAGGGTGGTGACGCACTGGAATGTGTGCTTGAGAGTCACTTCCAGGATGATCTGCTCCATGATCCGTGACCAGCACAGAGGTGAGACTGACATGCTGGTAGTTCCCCGCGTCACACTTTCTATCCTTCCTAAGAGGTGTGCTGTCACCTTTTT
>NW_011207846.1:0-647 GCF_000146605.3 Meleagris gallopavo
CACTCTCCATGGTATTTCACAAGTCGAGGCAGTCAGGTCAAGACCCTGCTGAGGAGAAAAAAGGTGACAGCACACCTCTTAGGAAGGATAGAAAGTGTGACGCGGGGAACTACCAGCATGTCAGTCTCACCTCTGTGCTGGTCACGGATCATGGAGCAGATCATCCTGGAAGTGACTCTCAAGCACACATTCCAGTGCGTCACGACCCTGGGCGTGAAAAGCTGCCTCCTAATAACCAACCTAAACCTCCCCTGTCTCACTTGAAAACCATTTCCCCTTGTCCTATCGCTATCCACCCTCCTAAACAGCCATTGTTCCCTCCTGCTTATGCGCTCCCTTCGAGTCTTGGAAGGCTGTCATGAGCTATCTCCAGAGCTTTCTCTTCTCCCACACAAACAATCCCAGTTCCCTCAACATTTCTTTCTAAGAGAGGTGCTCCAGCCCTCTGATCATCTTCGTGGCCCTTCTCTGGACCTGCTCCAAAAGCTCCACATCATTCCCGTGCTGGAGCCCCAGGCCTGGACGCAGTGCTGCACATGGGGCCGCACCAGAGCCGAGTCGAGGGGGACAATCACCTCCCTCTCCCTGCTGGTCGCTCCTCTTTGAATGCAGCCCACGATACAGTTGGCCTTCTGGGCTGCAAGTGC
>NW_011207847.1:0-644 GCF_000146605.3 Meleagris gallopavo
TGAGGAGAAAAAAGGTGACAGCACACCTCTTAGGAAGGATAGAAAGTGTGACGCGGGCAACTACCAGCATGTCAGGTCTCACCTCTGGGCTGGTCACGGATCATGGAGCAGATCATCCTGCAAGTGACTCTCAAGCACACATTCCAGTGCGCCACCACCCTGTGCGTGAAAAGCTCGCCTCCTAAGAACCAACCTAAACCTCCCCTGTCTCACTTGAAAACCATTTCCCCTTGTCCTATCGCTATCCACCCTCCTAAACAGCCGTTGCCCCCTCCTGCTTATGCGCTCCCTTCGAGTCTTGGAAGGCTGTCATGAGCTATCTCCAGAGCTTTCTCTTCTCCCACACAAACAATCCCAGTTCCCTCAACATTTCTTTCTAAGAGAGGTGCTCCAGCCCTCTGATCATCTTCGTGGCCCTTCTCTGGACCTGCTCCAAAAGCTCCACATCATTCCCGTGCTGGAGCCCCAGGCCTGGACGCAGTGCTGCACATGGGGCCGCACCAGAGCCGAGTCGAGGGGGACAATCACCTCCCTCTCCCTGCTGGTCGCTCCTCTTTGAATGAAGCCCAGGATACAGTTGGCCTTCTGGGCTGCAAGTGCACACGACTGGCTTATGTCCAGCTCTTTGTCCACCAGGATCCCCG
>NW_011207848.1:0-735 GCF_000146605.3 Meleagris gallopavo
AGTATCATCCCATAAAATATACCCTTTTTCTTTGAAATCTCTCTCTGAAACCAATTAATTCATACATATATTGTAGGAGGAATTGTACTAGCCAAAGCCGATTCTAGGTTTTTTGGATACAGCTGTAACTCCTTTCTCTCCCTGAGAAACAGAAGATCTGTGCCTCTCTTCCAGTGTTAGAAAAGACCCGAGGCACAGTGAAAGGAGTCAGATAGTGTTTCTTCTGCTGCATGTTTTCTTCCTCACAAAGTGCAAACAGTCACGTCCTGGAGGTTTGAGAATAATTCTCTGAATTTAGTGACAACAGCTTCTGTTAAAGCCTTCATTCTTACTTTCACATTTTGAATTTTAACTTCTGCCTGAGTGCCTTCTGGACTCTCATCTTCAGCACTGCTGCCAGTGCCCCAGGCAGATGCAGAAGGAGCCTGCAGAGGTTGTGCTGTAGTTTTCTCCCCAGGAGTTGGTTGATTTTCCAAAGTAGTCACACGTTCACTTTCCAATTCAGTCTCACCTTCGATGCCTACTGCAAAGAACAAAAGTAGTGGAAAACAGATGATGAGGTAGCTTAATACGGAGACAATTTTTGGCACCCACGTTATAATTTAACCTAATGGATACTCAACGAATACACAGATGTTGTAATTAAGAACTATCCAGGAAAGTTGGGCAAGTAAGATTATTGCAACAAGAGGATCACAAATGGAAAGCGCTTACCTATGTTGTAGGCTCGCAGTT
>NW_011207849.1:0-492 GCF_000146605.3 Meleagris gallopavo
GACCAAGTGCTGAAATGCCAAGGAAACCAAAGCAAAAGCACTTGAAATCCTCACAAACAGACGGGAATACGCTTAGGAAAGGAAAAAGCACTTCCAAGAACAGAAACAGAAGGGGAAAAAAATCAACACCACTGAAAAATAGCCCAATGCATTGCAATGCAGAAGGAGCAGGAAACTAAGGCAGAAACCACAGAAAAACAACACGGAAAACCAACCGAGGAAACCAACATCAACCCATGCAGCAGCAGCAGAAGCCTCTGCAGCAACATGAAAAAGCAAAGAATACACGGTCATGGCGAAGCACCGATGACCACCGAGTCTGCAGGAGGCCAACATCTTGGCATCCGTGCCCGGGAGGAGGAAAGGGTGCTACTGGGCATGCTGCTGCCTCCACCACACACGCACCTTCAGGGTCGCCAGCCCAGAGGAGGCTGTCCCTGCCAGCTGGAACAAACACCTCTCTGGAGGAAGGCAAAGCACTGCCAGTCATCG
>NW_011207850.1:0-504 GCF_000146605.3 Meleagris gallopavo
AAGCTTTCTTCTTTCTAGGATTGGCGTCTGCACCACCAGATGCGGTAGCCATTTTGGGCTGCCCATGTTCCTACAATGAACGTGTCCAGTTTTTCGGAAAGGCGTGGACCTTACTGGACATGAAGGTATCTTTATTCCTTCTATTTTTGCCGAGTCCACTGCCAGATGCTGTTGGCCTTCTGGGCCCCCCTGAGTTGCTGCATTGGTTGTGCCCTTATCCTTGGAGCGGGGTAAGTGACACTGCTGTCCCTACCGGAAGGCGGTCTCTGCTTTTGTTGTCCTGTGCCCAAACGCTTGCAGCGTGGCACTGCGGTCGTCGCGTGCGGTGCCAGGACTTTAGCCAGGCTCTTGGTGGAAGCAGCAGGAAACTGCAGCCGGAGGTGGATGCCAATATCCAAAGCTTGGTCTCTGTGCCAAGGTACGTTGATCCTTGACGTGTCCTTTTAAATGCTTGCTGAGGTGCTCTCAGCTTGGTGTCGGATGTCCTCGTGCTCACGTTGCTTT
>NW_011207851.1:0-486 GCF_000146605.3 Meleagris gallopavo
CAGGAAACTGCAGCCGGAGGTGGATGCCAATATCCAAAGCTTGGTCTCTGTGCCAAGGTACGTTGATCCCTGACGTGTCCTTTTAAATGCTTGCTGAGGTGCTCTCAGCATGGTGTCGGATGTCCCTCGTGCTCACGTTGCTTTCACTGGGTGCTTTTCCTTTCCCCATTTTCAGGTCTCCCCAGTGCTGATGGTATGTCAGAGCCATGTCCCAATGTTGTCTTCTTTTCTGTTTGGATTCAACAGCATTTTCTTCCCTTTTGATCTGTTCTTCTTCTCTTTCTTCCCTGTTGCCCGTTGGCGCTTCGTTGGAGTTTCCTGGATCCAAATGCACCCTTCTGACCACGTGTGATGCCCAAAGAAGAGGTAGGCTCCCAAATAGGCTTGTGCTGAGTGCTGTCCATGACTTGGGGTTTCTCGATTCACTAGTATTCTTTTTTCCGCGATATTGTTCAGTGCTGTATGTGAAGCTTTCGTCTTTCTTTC
>NW_011207852.1:0-608 GCF_000146605.3 Meleagris gallopavo
CACAGAGTGCAGCCATGTGCTCCGAGCAAGGAGCACAGGGTTTGTGCAAGAGGCCCGGATGCAGGGCAGTGCCTTCATGACTGTATTGTGTCCAACAGGTGGCAGCAGAGCTGCGGTGCTCCCAAGTGCCGTAACAACTGCACGGAGAGATGTGTTGGTCTCGGTGGAAACAGCAAGGAAGTGGAATCTGCATTTCCCGGCATGCCCCGGAACCTCACTTTGCTGACTGGTCATTGTCTGCCCAGCAGGTAAGGGCGATGCACACCCGCCAGCGTTTACCCATTCCAGAGCCCGGCACAATAGGGTTCCCCCAGAGCTCTGAATTGCGCTTCATGGTGCCCAGAAGGCTGCCTATCCTCTTTGTTCTGTGTCTTGCTTGTCTCTGGTCTTGCACTGTTTTCACTATTACATTCTCTTGTCCTCCTATTTTTGTGTTCCTTGCCCCATTCTCTTGGCCTAATGACCCCTTGGCTTTGTGTTGCCTACATTCATGTCGGCATTCAGTTTTGGCGTTCCCTGCCGTATTGTCTGGGCCGTCATCCTTGGCATTTCCTTCCATGTTCTCTTGGCCCTTGCCTTTGCCTGGCATTCCCTGCCCTCCTGTTTTG
>NW_011207853.1:0-489 GCF_000146605.3 Meleagris gallopavo
GTGAAAAGCTGCCTCCTAATAACCAGCCTAAACCTCCCCCTGTCTCACTTGAAACCATTCCCCTTGTCCTATCGCTATCCACCCTCCTAAACAGCCGTTGCTCCCTCCTGCTTATGCGCTCCCTTCGAGTCTTGGAAGGCTGTCATGAGCTATCTCCAGAGCTTTCTCTTCTCCCACAGAAACAATCCCAGTTCCCTCAACATTTCTTTCTAAGAGAGGTGCTCCAGCCCTGTGATCATCTTCGTGGCCCTTCTCTGGACCTGCTCCAAAAGCTCCACATCATTCCTGTGCTAGAGCCCCAGGCCTGGACGCAGTGCTGCACATGGGGCCACACCAGAGCCGAGTCGAGGGGGACAATCACCTCCCTCTCCCTGCTGGTCGCTCCTCTATGAATGCAGCCCAGGATACAGTTGGCCTTCTGGGCTGCAAGTGCACACGACTGGCTTATGTCCAGCTCTTTGTCCACCAGGATCCCGAGTCCTCCGCAGG
>NW_011207854.1:0-539 GCF_000146605.3 Meleagris gallopavo
CAGTGACACAGCAGAGGACGGGATGCCATCCACAGAGACCTCAACAGGCTGAGCAGTGGGCACAAATCCAAGTGCAGGGTCAGTAGCTGGGATGAGGGAACACCCACCACCAAAACATGCTAGGGGATGAAAGGACTGAGCGTAGTCCTGCTCCATAAGGGCCTGGGGTGTACTGGTGGGTGGGAGCTGGACACAAGCCAGCAGTGGGCCCTTCCAGCCCAGAAAGCCAACCGTATCCTGGGCTGCATCCAAAGATGCGCAGTCAGCGGGCCAAGGGAGGAGATCCCCATCCCTCTGCTCTGCGCTGGTCAGGCCTCACCTGCAGTGCTGCGTCCAGATGTGGAGTCCTCAGTGCAGGGAGACATGGAGCTGTGCGAGTGCATCCAGAGTACAGCCACAAACACGACCCGAAGGATGGAACCCCTCTCCTGTAAGCAAGGAGAGCTGGGCTGTTCAGCCTCCTGGAGAAGTGAAGGCTCCAAGGGAACCTGGTAACAGCCTTTCAATACCTAAAGGAAAGAACAAGGGAAAATGGAGGT
>NW_011207855.1:0-621 GCF_000146605.3 Meleagris gallopavo
TGCTTTTCCTTTCCCCATTTCAGGTCTCCCCAGTGCTGATGGTATGTCAGAGCCATGTCCCAATGTTGTCTTCTTTTCTGTTTGGATTCAACAGCATTTTCTTCCCTTTTGATCTCTTCTTCTTCTCTTTCTTCCCTGTTGCCCGTTGGCGCTTCGTTGGAGTTTCCTGGATCCAAATGCACCCTTCTGACCACGTGTGATGCCCAAAGAGAGGTAGGCTCCCAAATAGGCTTGTGCTGAGTGCTGTCCATGACTTGGGGTTTCTCGATTCACTAGTATTCTTTTTTCCGCGATATTGTTCAGTGCTGTATGTGAAGTTTTCTTCTTTCTTTCTAGGATTGGCGCCTCCACCATCACATTCTGTAGGCGTTTTGGGCTGCCCGAGTTGAACGTGTCCTGTTCCTTGGTAAGGTGTGGACGTTATTAGACACGAAGATCTCTTCAGTCCTTCAAGATGTGCCCAGTCCTCACCAGATCTGTTGGCCTTGTGGCGCCCCCTGAGTTGCTGCATTGGCTGTGCCCTGATCCCTGGAGCGGGTAAGTGACATTGGTGTCCCTACCGGAAGGCGGTCTCTGCTTTCGTTGTCCTGTGCCAAACGCTTGCAGCGTGGCACTGCGGTC
>NW_011207856.1:0-606 GCF_000146605.3 Meleagris gallopavo
ACTAGAATGAATTGTGGCTCGAAATAAAGACAGAGACATAGTATTCAGAGGTAGGCGTAGTGCATTCTGCATGTAGCCAAGGCGAAGTGCGAAACCGCGTCCTTTCCGATGCGCGCACAGGAGCCCGCTCACTCGTCGGAGAAAAGCAGCCGGCTGAAGTGGCTCGTTCTCGGCTAGCGAGAAACACGAGACCGCTGCTGATGGCTGAAAGCGGCGTTTGGGTAAAGCGCGATTTCTCGGCCAGCTCCGGCAAAGTCTCCGGAGCGGTTCAGTGCGAATGCCGCTTTCCGCGCGTGAGAGTGAAGGAGAGCGATTCCGATGCCGACAACTGCGAAATCAGCCTCCTGCAACACCTGCGAGTGGGGGTTTTTTCTCCGCAATCCAGAAAGGATTACTCCTAACTTTCTGAAACGCTCTCCCTGAGAGCACTACATCTGTCGCTCCTCGAACTTCCAGGTGTCTTATTAGAGAGGGTTTTCCCTTCCACTCTTTTCCTCTCTGAAAGCAGATTTGTAGCAGTAGAAACCTCAGTAAATGAATTGTCGCAACGAAATAAAGACAGAGACATAGTATTCAGAGCTAGTCGTGTGCAATCTGCATGTAGCC
>NW_011207857.1:0-993 GCF_000146605.3 Meleagris gallopavo
TACCATGTTGGATAAGGGGTAAGAGTTAGGGTTCCCATTTGTGGTTTGGTTTAATGGTTGCCCTTTTGGATTCGGATTAGGCTTTAGGATTCAGGGATACCCTTCTGCATTAGGCTCAAGATTTACCTTTCTTGGATGTGGCTAGTGGTTACCATGTTGTGTTAGCGATAAGTGTGAAGGGTCACTTTGTGTTATGAGTAAGAGCTGCCAATTCAGAGAAATCCATAGGAATATTCGTAGGAAAAAAATAACGGAAAGAAAGAAACTGCAAAGAAGAAATCGACAAAAGTCGAGAAAACATTGGAAAGCAGTCAGGAAAACTAAGGGAAAAAAGCAAACCAAACCTATGACACGCAAGGCAACAAAATACAAAACAGAAAATAAATAATAACTAAAAAAAATGAAAGAAAAACAGGAGAAAAAAGACTAAGAAAAATCAAAGCAAAACTACGAGAAGGAATAGAAAGAAAAAGCAAAGACATACAGTGCAATATCATGGCAAAGCAAAGGATTCAGACAAAGAAAGGGTGGAAAAAACAAGCGAATGCAAGAGGAAGTAACTGCAAAAGAAAATCTAACCAAGCTGAAGAGAACAGTGGAAAGCAAAGAAAAAAAACCATAAGGAAACTAAAGAAAAACAAAAGAAAGCAAAAGGAAAACAGCGACATTCAAAACAAAAACAAACAAAAACTAAAAACAAAAAAGTAAAAATTAAATAAAAAAGGCAAAAAACAAAACAAACAAACAAAAGAAAACAGAAAACCTAAAAAAGCAAAGAACAAAGAAAGAGTTAAAAAAACCGAGAATACAAAAAGAGACAAACCAGGCAAAACACATAAAACATAGAAAAGAAAAACATGACAAAAAAGAAATGAAAACACACACAAAAAGACATAAAAAAAACACAAAAAGAAAAAAGCAAAAAACAAAACAAAAAAAAACCCAGAAAATAAAAAAAATGAAACCAACATAAATCAAAAACAAAGAAACAAA
>NW_011207858.1:0-639 GCF_000146605.3 Meleagris gallopavo
ACTCACTCCATCACCAAAGAACAAGGCATACTCCAAAGGAAAGCACTCCCCAGGTTCAGATGCCTGCCCCTACTCTTCCCAGCCCTTAAATGGGATCAGGGAGGGGTGGAGCCTGGCTCTGCCCCACTCCACAGCCAAACTGCCCCCAGCTGTGCTCGCAGGGCTGCACCCCGCCCCAGGTGTTGCCACAAAAACAGAAGGGCAAGGGAATGCCCAGGCAAAGGCAAGGGCCAAGAGAACATGGAAGGAAATGCCAAGGATGACGGCCCAGACAATACGGCAGGGAACGCCAAAACTGAACGCCGACATGAATGTGGCAACACAAAGCCAAGGGGAATGGCCAAGAGAATGGGGCAAGGAACACAAAAATAGGAGGACAAGAGAATGTAATAGTGAAAACAGTGCAAGACCAGAGACAAGCAAGACACAGAATAAAGAGGATAGGCAGCCTTCTGTGGGCACCATGAAGCGCAATTCAGAGCTCTGGGGGAACCCTATTGTGCCGGGCTCTGGAATGGGTAAACGCTGGCGGGTGTGCATCGCCCTTACCTGCTGGGCGGACAATGACCAGTCAGCAAAGTGAGGTTCCGGGGCATTCCGGGAAACGCAGATTCCAGTTCCTTGCTGTTTCCACGAGAC
>NW_011207859.1:0-376 GCF_000146605.3 Meleagris gallopavo
TCCAGCTACTGACCCTGCACTTGGATTTGTGGCCACTGCTCAGCCTGTTGAGGTCTCTGTGGATGGCATCCCGTCCCTCTGCTGTGTCACTGCAGCCCACAGCTTGGTGTCCTTAGGGTGCACTCAACCCCACTGTTGATGTCCCTGATGAAGGGGAAACCCGGATGCTTGTACCAACTGGGCGTAGAAGCCCTTGGGAGCAGCCCTGCGGAGGACTCGGGGATCCTGGTGGACAAAGAGCTGGACATAAGCCAGTAGTGTGCACTTGCACCCCAGAAGGCCAACTGTATCCGTGGGCTGCATTACAAAGAGGAGCGACCAGCGAGGGAGGAGGGAGGTGTACTTCGTCCCCTCGACTCGGCTCTGGTGCCGGCCC
>NW_011207860.1:0-707 GCF_000146605.3 Meleagris gallopavo
GGGCCACACTTCCACGCTGCAACCGTTTGGGCACAGGACAACAAACGCAGAGACCACTCTCCAGTAGGGACAGCGGTGTCACTTACCCTGCTCCAGGGATCAGGGCACAGCCAATGCAGCAACTCAGGGGGCGCCACAAGGCCAACAGATCTAGTGAGGACTGGGCACATCTTGAAGGACTGAAGAGATCTTCGTGTCTAATAACGTCCACACCTTACCAAGGAACAGGACACGTTCAACTCGGGCAGCCCAAAACGCCTACAGAATGTGATGGTGGAGGCGCCAATCCTAGAAAGAAAGAAGAAAGCTTTACATACAGCACTGAACAATATCGCGGAAAAAAGAATACTAGTGAATCGAGAAACCCCAAGTCATGGACAGCACTCAGCACAAGCCTGTTTGGGAGCCTACCTCTTCTTTGGGCATCACACGTGGTCAGAAGGGTGCATTTGGATCCAGGAAACTCCAACGAAGCGCCAACGGGCAACATGGAAAAAAAAAGAAGAAAAACAGATCAAAAGGGTAGAAAACGCTGCTGAATCCAAACAGAAAAGAAGACAACGTTGTCACATGGCACTGACATTCCATCAGCACTGGGGAGACCTGAAGATAGGAAAGGAAAAGCACCCAGTGAAAGCAACGTGAGCACAAGGGACATCCGACACCAAGCCCAGAGCAACTCTGCAAGCGTGTTCAACAGGACACGT
>NW_011207861.1:0-533 GCF_000146605.3 Meleagris gallopavo
GTCTAATAACGTCCACACCTTACCAAGGAACAGGACACGTTCAACTCGGGCAGCCCAAAACGCCTACAGAATGTGATGGTGGAGGCGCCAATCCTAGAAAGAAAGAAGAAAGCTTCACATACAGCACTGAACAATATCGCGGAAAAAAGAATACTAGTGAATCGAGAAACCCCAAGTCATGGACAGCACTCAGCACAAGCCTGTTTGGGAGCCTACCTCTTCTTTGGGCATCACACGTGGTCAGAAGGGTGCATTTGGATCCAGGAAACTCCAACGAAGCGCCAACGGGCAACATGGAAAAAAAAAGAGAAAAACAGATCAAAAAGGGTAGAAAACGCTGCTGAATCCAAAACAGAAAAGAAGACAACGTTGTCACATGGCACTGACATTCCATCAGCACTGGGGAGACCTGAAGATAGGAAAGGAAAAGCACCCAGTGAAAGCAACGTGAGCACAAGGGACATCCGACACCAAGCCCAGAGCAACTCTGCAAGCGTGTTCAACAGGACACGTCAGGGATCAACGTACCTCGG
>NW_011207862.1:0-519 GCF_000146605.3 Meleagris gallopavo
TTACCAAGGAACAGGACACGTTCAACTCGGGCAGCCCAAAACGCCTACAGAATGTGATGGTGGAGGCGCCAATCCTAGAAAGAAAGAAGAAAGCTTTACATACAGCACTGAACAATATCGCGGAAAAAGAATACTAGTGAATCGAGAAACCCCAAGTCATGGACAGCACTCAGCACAAGCCTGTTTGGGAGCCTACCTCTTCTTTGGGCATCACACGTGGTCAGAAGGGTGCATTTGGATCCAGGAAACTCCAACGAAGCGCCAACGGGCAACATGGAAAAAAAAAGAAGAAAAACAGATCAAAAGGGTAGAAAACGCTGCTGAATCCAAACAGAAAAGAAGACAACGTTGTCACATGGCACTGACATTCCATCAGCACTGGGGGAGACCTGAAGATAGGAAAGGAAAAGCACCCAGTGAAAGCAACGTGAGCACAAGGGACATCCGACACCAAGCCCAGAGCAACTCTGCAAGCGTGTTCAACAGGACACGTCAGGGATCAACGTACCTCGGCACAGA
>NW_011207863.1:0-576 GCF_000146605.3 Meleagris gallopavo
CAGCCCGAGGACGCCTGGCAACGAGGCGATTCGATGTCCGCAGGGCGAGCTGAAACGGGGCTGGGGGGCTGCCCTCCGCAGGGTCAGAAGCGAACAGGGAGAAAGACTGCGAGCCTCCGCGGGGAAGATGAGGATTCTGCATCCCACGGCCACCAGGAGGAGACCCTCACCGCTCACTGCGCACGCGCGAGGGGGGGCCGCGTGCTGCTGGGTTCTCGGAACGTAAGGAACGTGGATCCCAATTCCTGGAAACTACTGATCACGTATCAGTTCGGCCTCTCGCTGCAGCACTTCTTCCTGACGCTGTGCGAGTTAGGAGCAGCTCTCCCCCTTGCACCCGGAGTCGCAGCCCTGATTAAACACACCTGCTTTTATAACTGCTTTGTGGTCACAGAGTCTGATTCCACACATCAGCGTGCGCCGCTCCTCGGGGCACGTGTGTGCCAGGGCCCTCCTCGGGAAACATTTCTTCCTCCTATGGAAACCACCGGGCGCCCGGGCCGGCACTCTCGAAATAAACACGCGGTGCTGACAGACTCATTGCGGGCCGGGCGACGAATCCGCTGGTGGGACAGC
>NW_011207864.1:0-642 GCF_000146605.3 Meleagris gallopavo
GGGAAATACTGTTCATGCCTCCTCTTCAAATCTACACCTTGAGAGTTGCAGAGAATGTAGTGCTTTGCTATGTTTATGTAGTAGAAAAAAATACCATCATCTATTAACAATCACATGTAAAACTGTGGAGGATTTGGAAAAGTGCTCTTAGATTCCTGCATGTCTTACATCCCCTCAAAAATATTTCCTGAATAGCTGACTGACTCACCTAAGACAGTCTCCCTGCTCATTAAAAAGTCTTACATACATTTCTATGCCCAAACCATGGTTTTCTAGAACTGCTATGAAGCAAAAGTTTACAGGTTCAGGTCTCCCCTATCAAGACAGGCTGAGGGAGCTGGGCTTGTTCAGCCTGGAGACAAGAAGGCTGTGAGGAGACCTCACTGCAGCTTTCCAGTATTTAAAAGGAGATCATAAACAGGAGAGGAATCAATTTTTAACTTGAGTAGATAGTGACAGGACAAGGGGGAATGGTTTTAAGGAGCAAAGGTTTAGATTAGATGGTGGGAAGCTCTTTACAGAGAGTGGAGAAGTGCTGGAGAGGCTGTGGATGCTTTGTCCTGGAGGTGTTCAAAACCAGGTTGAATGGAGCCCTGAGCAACTGAGTCTAGTACCATATCTGGAGATTGGTGGCCCTGCCTC
>NW_011207865.1:0-678 GCF_000146605.3 Meleagris gallopavo
ACCTAAGACAGTCTCCCTGCTCATTAAAAAGTCTTACATACATTTCTATGCCCAAACCATGGTTTTCTAGAACTGCTATGAAGCAAAAGTTTACAGGTTCAGGTCTCCCCTATCAAGACAGGCTGAGGGAGCTGGGCTTGTTCAGCCTGGAGACAAGAAGGCTGTGAGGAGACCTCACTGCAGCTTTCCAGTATTTAAAAGGAGATCATAAACAGGAGAGGAATCAATTTTTAACTTGAGTAGATAGTGACAGGACAAGGGGGAATGGTTTTAAGGAGCAAAGGTTTAGATTAGATGGTGGGGAAGCTCTTTACAGAGAGTGGAGAAGTGCTGGAGAGGCTGTGGATGCTTCGTCCTGGAGGTGTTCAAAACCAGGTTGAATGGAGCCCTGAGCAACTGAGTCTAGTACCATATCTGGAGATTGGTGGCCCTGCCTCTGTTAGGAGGAACTTGATCCTTGGGGTCTTTTCCAACCCAAGCCATTCTATAACTCAGGCCTAGATGGCCAACTGTTTTTACCAAGAATTACTGTACTATTACTGCAAATAAAAGTAGAAAGATAAAGAAAAAGATAATTAAATATTGTGTAGTTATATGGACAAGAGAGCCAATCAAAAAGAACTAGCAGTATTTTGGACCAAAATATCGGTCTGACAAAGATTGGGTATGTCGGACACT
>NW_011207866.1:0-491 GCF_000146605.3 Meleagris gallopavo
GTGGTGGAGGCAGCAGCATGCCCAGTAGCTACCCTTTCCTCCTCCCGGGCACGGATGCCAAGATTTTGGCCTCCTGCACACTCGGTGGTCATCTGTGCTTTGCCATGACGGTGTGTTCTTTGCTTTTTCATGTTGCTGCAGAGGCTGTAGCTGCATGGGTTGATGTTGGTTTCCTCGGTTTGTTTTCCATGTTGTTTTTCTGTGGTTTCTGCCTTGGTTTCCTGCTCCTTCTGCATTGCAATGCATTGGGTTTTTTTCCAGGGTTGTTTTATTTTCCCTTTTGTTTCTATTCTTGGAACTGCTTTTTCCTTTCCTGAGCGTATTCCCCTCTGTTTGTGAGGATTTCAAGTGATTTTGCTTTGCTCTCCTTGGCTTTTTTTACATACTCTTTCTTTTCTTTTCCTGGTTTTTCCTGGCTTTGGTTTGCTCTTTGGTTATTGTTGGTATTGTGGCCTTGCACTGCTGTTAAATTTTGGTTCTTTCTTTCCATT
>NW_011207867.1:0-663 GCF_000146605.3 Meleagris gallopavo
TGTGGTTTCTGCCTTGGTTTCCTGCTCCTTCTGCATTGCAATGCATTGGGTTTTTGTCCAGGGTTGTTTTATTTTCCCTTTTGTTTCTATTCTTGGAACTGCTTTTTCCTTTCCTGAGCGTATTCCCCTCTGTTTGTGAGGATTTCAAGTGATTTTGCTTTGCTCTCCTTGGCTTTTTTTACATACTCTTTCTTTTCTTTTCCTGGTTTTCCTGGCTTTGGTTTGCTCTTTGGTTATTGTTGGTATTGTGGCCTTGCACTGCTGTTAAATTTTGGTTCTTTCTTTCCATTGTTAAGCACTGGTGAGCTTTGTTCTCTCTTTACTTTGCTAGGATTCTTTGCTTTGCCATGCTAGTGTATTGAATTCATTGGCTTTCCTCTTGTATTTCTCATCCTCGCTTTGCTTTGCTTCGTTTTCATTCCTTGTTTTGTTTTGTCTTTTTTTTTACTTTTATTTTTTCTTTGTAGTGTAGGCTTTTTTGTTCTTGTCTTTGTCGTTGTTCTTTGTTTCCTTATTTGTTGGGTTCTTTTTCTTTTCCTTGCTGCTTTCTTTGTCGTGATCTCGTTCCTTGCTGCAAGCATTCCTTTCCTTGTTCAGAGTATGTTTGTTGGCTTTGCTTTCAGTTGCTCCTTTGCTTTCCATTCTTTGCCTTGCCTTGCTTTG
>NW_011207868.1:0-957 GCF_000146605.3 Meleagris gallopavo
ACTTGACCTGACTGCCTCGACTTCTGAAATACCATGGAGAGTGGCTCGGTGACTGCAGCGGTGAATTCCCTCGGAACTCTGGGACTCATCTCGTCAGGACCCAAAGACTCGTGGATGTTTGGGTCCTCAGGTGGTCCAGAACCTGATCTCCCATGGCAGTGTGGGATGGGAAGGGGTGTGTGGGACTGAGGAAGCAATGGCAGTCCCCACCTCACCAAAGCAAAGATGAGGGCTGTGCATAATGAGCAGTTATCAGACAAGATGGAAGCCAAAAATGGTGTTGGGTAGTTGAGCCTTCTCTGGTGGTAAGCAACATGGTGCACAGAGTGCAGCCATGTGCTCCGAGCAAGGAGCACAGGTTTGTGCAAGAGGCCCGGATGCAGGGCAGTGCCTTCATGACTGTATTGTGTCCAACAGGTGGCAGCAGAGCTGCGGTGCTCCCAAGTGCCGTAACAACTGCACGGAGAGATGTGTTGGTCTCTGTGGAAACAGCAAGGAAGTGGAATGTGCATTTCCCGGCATGCCCTGGAACCTCACTTTGCTGACTGGTCATTGTCTGCCCAGCAGGTAAGGGCGATGCACAGCCGCCAGCGTTTACCCATTCCAGAGCCCGGCACAATAGGGTTCCCCCAGAGCTCTGAATTGCGCTTCATGGTGCCCAGAAGGCTGCCTATCCTCTTTGTTCTGTGTCTTGCTTGTCTCTGGTCTTGCACTGTTTTCACTATTACATTCTCTTGTCCTCCGATTTTGTGTTCCTTGCCCCATTCTCTTGGCCTAATGACCCCTTGGCTTTGTGTTGCCACATTCATGTCGGCATTCAGTTTTGGCGTTCCCTGCCGTATTGTCTGGCCGTCATCCTTGGCATTTCCTTCCATGTTCTCTTGGCCTTGCTTGCCTGGCATTCCCTTGCCCTCCTGTTTTGTGGAACCCGCACCTGGGCGGGTGCAGCCCTGCGAG
>NW_011207869.1:0-793 GCF_000146605.3 Meleagris gallopavo
CAGCTCCACAATGGAGAAGAAAAGAAATTAACTCACTCCATCACCAAAGAACAAGGCATACTCCGAAAGGAAGGCACTCCCCAGGTTCAGATGCTGCCCCTACTCTTCCCAGCCCTTACATGGGATCAGGGAGGGGTGGAGCCTGGCTCTGCCCCACTCCACAGCCAAACTGCCCCCAGCTGTGCTCGCAGGGCTCCACCCCGCCCAGGTGTTGCCACAAAAACAGGAGGGCAAGGGAATGCCCAGGCAAAGGCAAGGGCCAAGAGAACATGGAAGGAAATGCCAAGGATGACGGCCCAGACAATACGGCAGGGAACGCCAAAACTGAATGCCGACATGAATGTGGCAACACAAAGCCAAGGGTTCATTAGGCCAACAGAATGGGGCAAGGAACACAAAAATCGGAGGACAAGAGAATGTAATAGTGAAAACAGTGCAGACCAGAGACAAGCAAGACACAGAACAAAGAGGATAGGCAGCCTTCTGGGCACCATGAAGCGCAATTCAGAGCTCTGGGGGAACCCTATTGTGCCGGGCTCTGGAATGGGTAAACGCTGGCGGCTGTGCAATCGCCCTTACCTGCTGGGCAGACAATGACCAGTCAGCAAAGTGAGGTTCCGGGGCATGCCGGGAAATGCACATTCCACTTCCTTGCTGTTTCCACAGAGACCAACACATCTCTCCGTGCAGTTGTTACGGCACTTGGGAGCACCGCAGCTCTGCTGCCACCTGTTGGACACAATACAGTCATGAAGGCACTGCCCTGCATCCGGGCCTCTTGCACAAACCTGTG
>NW_011207870.1:0-658 GCF_000146605.3 Meleagris gallopavo
GCAAGACCAGAGACAAGCAAGACACAGAACAAAGAGGATAGGCAGCCTTCTGGGCACCATGAAGCGCAATTCAGAGCTCTGGGGAACCCTATTGTGCCGGGCTGTGGAATGGGTAAACGCTGGCGGGTGTGAATCGCCCTTACCTGCTGGGCAGACAATGACCAGTCAGCAAAGTGAGGTTCCGGGGCATGCCGGGAAATGCAGATTCCACTTCCTTGCTGTTTCCACAGAGACCAACACATCTCTCCGTGCAGTTGTTACGGCACTTGGGAGCACCGCAGCTCTGCTGCCACCTGTTGGACACAATTACAGTCATGAAGGCACTGCCCTGCATCCGGGCCTCTTGCACAAACCTGTGCTCCTTGCTCGGAGCACATGGCTGCACTCTGTGCACCATGTTGCTTACCACCAGAGAAGGCTCAGCTACCCAAAACCATTTTTGCTTCCATCTTGTCTGAGAACTGCTCATTATGCACAGCCCTCATCTTTGCGTTTGGTGAGGTGGGGACTGCCATTGCTTCCTCAGTCCCACAGACCCCTTCCCATCCCACACTGCCATGGGAGATCAGGTTCTGGACCACCTGAGGACCCAAACATCCACGAGTCTTTGGGTCCTGACGAGATGAGTCCCAGAGTTCCGAGGGAATTCACCGCTGCA
>NW_011207871.1:0-578 GCF_000146605.3 Meleagris gallopavo
ATCCTGCCAGTAGCATATGCTTGTCTCAAAGATTAAGCCATGCATGTCTAAGTACACACGGGCGGTACAGTGAAACTGCGAATGGCTCATTAAATCAGTTATGGTTCCTTTGGTCGCTCCCCTCCCGTTCCTTGGATAACTGTGGTAATTCTAGAGCTAATACATGCCGACGAGCGCCGACCTCCGGGGACGCGTGCATTTATCAGACCAAAACCAACCCGGGCTCGCCCGGCGGCTTTGGTGACTCTAGATAACCTCGAGCCGATCGCACGCCCCCGTGGCGGCGACGACCCATTCGAATGTCTGCCCTATCAACTTTCGATGGTACTGTCTGTGCCTACCATGGTGACCACGGGTAACGGGGAATCAGGGTTCGATTCCGGAGAGGGAGCCTGAGAAACGGCTACCACATCCAAGGAAGGCAGCAGGCGCGCAAATTACCCACTCCCGACCCGGGGAGGTAGTGACGAAAAATAACAATACAGGACTCTTTCGAGGCCCTGTAATTGGAATGAGTCCACTTTAAATCCTTTAACGAGGATCCATTGGAGGGCAAGTCTGGTGCCAGCGGCCGCGGT
>NW_011207872.1:0-404 GCF_000146605.3 Meleagris gallopavo
GGTGGACCACGGGTAACGGGGAATCAGGGTTCGATTCCGGAGAGGGAGCCTGAGAAACGGCTACCACATCCAAGGAAGGCAGCAGGCGCGCAAATTACCCACTCCCGACCCGGGGAGGTAGTGACGAAAAATAACAATACAGGACTCTTTCGAGGCCCTGTAATTGGAATGAGTCCACTTTAAATCCTTTAACGAGGATCCATTGGAGGGCAAGTCTGGTGCAAGCAGCCGCGGTAATTCCAGCTCCAATAGCGTATCTTAAAGTTGCTGCAGTTAAAAAGCTCGTAGTTGGATCTTGGGATCGAGCTGGCGGTCCGCCGCGAGGCGAGCTACCGCCTGTCCCAGCCCCTGTCTCTCGGCGCCCCCTCGATGCTCTTAACTGAGTGTCCCGCGGGGCCCGAAGC
>NW_011207873.1:0-574 GCF_000146605.3 Meleagris gallopavo
AGCATGTGAACCTGGGGAGGTCTTCCTTTGGAGTATGCCTTGTTCTTTGGTGATGGAGTGAGTGATTTTTTTTTTTTTTTTTTTTCCTTCCATTGTGGAGCTGCTCTCTCTGTTTTTTTTAGCAGGGAACCCTGAGCGTACTTAAGGGCTGGTAGGTATTTGGACCTGGAAGCTGCTTCCTTCACTTGAGAGTGTGGGGGAGTATTGGTCCTTGGAATGGGGTAAGTGGTTTCTTTTTTTTCTTTTCAGGGCTGTGATCTTGTCTTTTTTGGGGGATCGCAAGTGCACTGAAGGGCTGCTAGGTGTAAGAGCAGCATCTGAATCTGAAGACTGCTTCCTTTGGGGTGTGGGGTGAGCCCTTAGAATGGGGTGAGTGATTCCTGCTTGATTTCAGAGCTGTGAGCTCTGCTTTTCTGGAGGATCTCAAGCTGGATGGCTGTAATTAATAGGGCTATGTGCTAATTGCATCCATGCGGTGGGTGTTTTTTAAGGGCATTGTGTGCATCCTTGTTGTGTTGTAAATTATGTTCTGCGTCTCTTCTGATTTCATTTTGCAGCCTGATGGAGTTGAAGG
>NW_011207874.1:0-573 GCF_000146605.3 Meleagris gallopavo
CTGAGCGTACTTAAGGGCTGGTAGGTATTTGGACCTGGAAGCTGCTTCCTTCACTTGAGAGTGTGGGGGAGTATTGGTCCTTGGAATGGGGTAAGTGGTTTCTTTTTTTCTTTCAGGGCTGTGATCTTGTCTTTTGGGGATCGCAAGTGCGCTGAAGGGCTGCTAGGTGTAAGAGCAGCATCTGAATCTGAAGACTGCTTCCTTTGGGGTGTGGGGTGAGCCCTTAGAATGGGGTGAGTGATTCCTGCTTGATTTCAGAGCTGTGAGCTCTGCTTTTCTGGAGGATCTCAAGCTGGATGGCTGTAATTAATAGGGCTATGTGCTAATTGCATCCATGCGGTGGGTGTTTTTTAAGGGCATTGTGTGCATCCTTGTTGTGTTGTAAATTATGTTCTGCGTCTCTTCTGATTTCATTTTGCAGCCTGATGGAGTTGAAGGATTGCCTGGGCTCCTCCAGTCAGTGGTGTGAGATGTGTCCAGCAGGTAATGAACATCATGCACCCCATGTTGGTGCGCTGCTTGTATGCAGGTAGGTTTGCGATGTGATCCGCCTCCCCCATGCTGACCATCCAC
>NW_011207875.1:0-861 GCF_000146605.3 Meleagris gallopavo
CCTCTTAATATTACCTGCACCGCCCGGATCCTAATACATCTCTGTCGGAGTCTGAACTCTCCCACGGTTGTGTGGAGAGCCAGAGCGCATAGAATATCTATGCCCAAGATGTATTTCTGGACTGGGGCAATAGATACCTTATACTCCCGGGGTGGGAGACGCCCAACCCCCAGTTTTAACCACGTTTGGGTGACAGGAATAGTTTGTCCCCCAAAACCACCAATCATCACTCTGTTTCCATGAAATTTGTTGGGATCTCCATAAATGATTGATGTTTCTGCTCCAGTGTCCACTAATGCCATAACTCGCTGAATAGTTTTGGGGGGACCAATAAATCGGTAATTCTACATAGAGCCTCCGGTGCCGCCTGGAGGCCCTAGGGGGACTAACACTCCCCCGTCACGCCATGAACTGTGCTAGGGCCAATTCTTTTGCTTCCGATGGCTCAGGCGTCGTGGCCCGAGACACTTGAGGCGGTCTTTTTTTTCCTATTAGGAACAATGAAGTCTTCTAGGTTCCATGCTGTTGTTGGTATCCTCTCTATAATTCTTACCCTTGGTTTCTTAGGGTAGTTTTGAAATGTTTGATTGTCCTTTAGCTGTCTCCAAAGCTGGAGAAGGACATGGTTGGGCTGGCGGTCAATCTTAGCAAATTGGACCGCAGCTCGAATTAGGTCATTAAACATTTGTTTTCGGGAAACCCTTATGGGTCCCGATCGAGGAGCTCAAATAGCCGGCGGCTTGCTTTTAGTCACCGGCAGGACCTCAGCTTCTTCTAACATGCGAATGTTGCGCCTGGTCCGTAGGCGTTCTGTCTCCCCCAGATCAGCAACTATCCGAGCAGCCTGCTGAACTACGGTTT
>NW_011207876.1:0-568 GCF_000146605.3 Meleagris gallopavo
TGCTGGTCGCTCCTCTTTGAATGCAGCCCAGGATACAGTTGGCCTTCTGGGCTGCAAGTGCACACTACTGGCTTATGTCCAGCTCTTTGTCCACCAGGATCCCCGAGTCCTCCGCAGGGCTGCTCCCAAGGGCTTCTACGCCCAGTTGGTACAAGCATCTGGGTTTCCCCTTCATCAGGGACATCAACAGTGGGGTTGAGTGCACCCTAAGGACACCAAGCTGTGGGGTGCAGTGACGCAGCAGAGGGACGGGATGCCATCCACAGAGACCTCAACAGGCTGAGCAGTGGGCACAAATCCAAGTGCAGGGTCAGTAGCTGGGATGAGGGAACACCCACCACCAAAACATGCTAGGGGATGAAAGGACTGAGCGTAGTCCTGCTCCATAAGGCCTGGGAGTACTGGTGGGTGGGAGCTGGACACAAGCCAGCAATGGGCCCTTCCAGCCCAGAAAGCCAACCGTATCCTGGGCTGCATCCAAAGATGCGCAGTCAGCGGGCGAAGGGAGGAGATCCCCATCCCTCTGCTCTGCGCTGGTCAGGCCTCACCTGCAGTCCAGATGTGGAGT
>NW_011207877.1:0-486 GCF_000146605.3 Meleagris gallopavo
CTGTGGGGTGCAGTGACACAGCAGAGGGACGGGATGCCATCCACAGAGACCTCAACAGGCTGAGCAGTGGGCACAAATCCAAGTGCAGGGTCAGTAGCTGGGATGAGGGAACACCCACCACCAAAACATGCTAGGGGATGAAAGGACTGAGCGTAGTCCTGCTCCATAAGGCCTGGGAGTACTGGTGGGTGGGAGCTGGACACAAGCCAGCAATGGGCCCTTCCAGCCCAGAAAGCCAACCGTATCCTGGGCTGCATCCAAAGATGCGCAGTCAGCGGGCGAAGGGAGGAGATCCCCATCCCTCTGCTCTGCGCTGGTCAGGCCTCACCTGCAGTCCAGATGTGGAGTCCTCAGTGCAGGGAGACATGGAGCTGTGCGAGTGCATCCAGAGTACAGCCACAAACACGAACCCAAGGATGGAACCCCTCTCCTGTAAGCAAGGAGAGCTGGGCTGTTCAGCCTCCTGGAGAAGTGAAGGCTCCAAGG
>NW_011207878.1:0-568 GCF_000146605.3 Meleagris gallopavo
CCACCACCAAAACATGCTAGGGGATGAAAGGACTGAGCGTAGTCCTGCTCCATAAGGCCTGGGAGTACTGGTGGGTGGGAGCTGGACACAAGCCAGCAATGGGCCCTTCCAGCCCAGAAAGCCAACCGTATCCTGGGCTGCATCCCAAGATGCGCAGTCAGCGGGCGAAGGGAGGAGATCCCCATCCCTCTGCTCTGCTCTGGTCAGGCCTCACCTGCAGTCCAGATGTGGAGTCCTCAGTGCAGGGAGACATGGAGCTGTGCGAGTGCATCCAGAGTACAGCCACAAACACGAACCCAAGGATGGAACCCCTCTCCTGTAAGCAAGGAGAGCTGGGCTGTTCAGCCGCCTGGAGAAGTGAAGGCTCCAAGGGAACCTGGTAACAGCCTTTCAATACCTCAAGGAAAGAACAAGGGAAAATGGAGGTGAAATCTAAGGACAATGTCTTGTACAGTGAGGGTGCTGAGGCAGTGGCACAGGTTGCCAGAGACATGGTGGATGTGCTGGCCCTTTCAAGGTGAGCCTGGCTCAGACTCTGAGCAACTTGATCTAGCTGTGGATGGTCAGC
>NW_011207879.1:0-758 GCF_000146605.3 Meleagris gallopavo
GTGCGGCCCCATGTGCAGCACTGCGTCCAGGCCTGGGGCTCCAGCACAGGAATGATGTGGAGCTTTTGGAGCAGGTCCAGAGAAGGGCCATGAAGATGATCAGAGGGCTGGAGCACCTCTCTTAGAAAGAAATGTTGAGGGAACTGGGATTGTTTCTGTGGGAGAAGAGAAAGCTCTGGAGATAGCTCATGACAGCCTTCCAAGACTCGAAGGGAGCGCATAAGCAGGAGGGGGCAACGGCTGTTTAGGAGGGTGGATAGCGATAGGACAAGGGGAAATGGTTTTCAAGTGAGACAGGGGAGGTTTAGGTTTGTTCTTAGGAGGCAGCTTTTCACGCACAGGGTGGTGACGCACTGGAATGTGTGCTTGAGAGTCACTTGCAGGATGATCTGCTCCATGATCCGTGACCAGCACAGAGGTGAGACTGACATGCTGGTAGTTCCCCGCGTCACACTTTCTATCCTTCCTAAGAGGTGTGCTGTCACCTTTTTTTCTCCTCAGCAGGGACTTGACCTGACTGCCTCGACTTGTGAAATACCATGGAGAGTGGCTCGGTGACTGCAGCGGTGAATTCCCTCGGAACTCTGGGACTCATCTCGTCAGGACCCAAAGACTCCTGGATGTTTGGGTCCTCAGGTGGTCCAGAACCTGATCTCCCATGGCAGTGTGGGATCGGAAGCGGTCTGTGGGACTGAGGAAGCAATGGCAGTCCCCACTCACCAAACCAAAGATGAGGGCTGTGCATCATGAGCAGTTCT
>NW_011207880.1:0-611 GCF_000146605.3 Meleagris gallopavo
ACAAAAATAGGAGGACAAGAGAATGTAATAGTGAAAACAGTGCAAGACCAGAGACAAGCAAGACACAGAACAAAGAGGATAGGCAGCCTTCTGGGCACCATGAAGCGCAATTCAGAGCTCTGGGGGAACCCTATTGTGCCGGGCTCTGGAATGGGTAAACGCTGGCGGCTGTGCATCGCCCTTACCTGCTGGGCAGACAATGACCAGTCAGCAAAGTGAGGTTCCGGGGCATTTCGGGAAATGCACATTCCACTTCCTTGCTGTTTCCACAGAGACCAACACATCTCTCCGGGCAGTTGTTACGGCACTTGGGAGCACCGCAGCTCTGCTGCCACCTGTTGGACACAATACAGTCATGAAGGCACTGCCCTGCATCCGTGCCTCTTTCACAAACCTGTGCTCCTTGCTCGGAGCACATGGCTGCACTCTGTGCACCATGTTGCTTACCACCAGAGAAGGCTCAGCTACCCAACACCATTTTGGCTTCCATCTTGTCTGAGAACTGCTCATTATGCACAGCCCTCATCTTTGGTTGGTGACGTGGGGACTGCCATTCCTTACCTCAGTTCCCACAGACCCCCTTTCCCATCCCACACTGCCATGGCAGATCA
>NW_011207881.1:0-931 GCF_000146605.3 Meleagris gallopavo
AGGTTGGGGGGGGCGGCAGGAGGCAGCGCCGGCCTAGCCCCGCCACCCCGTCGCGACCGCCCACGCCTGGCAAGGCCCCGCCGGGCTCAGGCCGGGCCTACGCACAGCGCGCGGGCGCGAGCGAGCGAGCGAGCGAGCGGACAGGTACGTAGAGAAACGTTTGAATGAAATGAACAACGGAATGAGAAAAAAAAGAAGAAGGAAAAAAAGGGGGGGGGGGGGGTGGTACAAATAAGTAGGCACACCATAAGCAAACAAACAAACAAACAAAGAAACATACGAAAATTAGAAGATAAAAATAGAAAATCAAAAATAAATAGACGAACAAGTACACACATAAACAACAACAACAACAAAAAAATCCAATCAATCAATCAATCAATCAACAAATCGCGAAACCGGGGACGGGACGGGACGGGGCGGGGCGGGGCGGGGACGGGGACGGAACACCTAAAGATCGATAAAACGAAAATTAAAAAGGGGAAAAAATCGATAAGAAATAAAAACACGAGGAATGAATGAATGAATGAATGAATGAATGAATGAATGAATGAATGAATGAATGAATGAATAAATAAATAAATAAATGAGCGAGCGAGCGAGCGAGCGAGCCGATAAATAAGCAAGCAAATAAATAAATAAATAACAACAATAAGTAACAATAAAAACAACATTTTAAAAAACAAAGAGACAAAATACGCGGGCACGTAAATAAATAAAAAAATAAAAAAATTGAAATGAACAAATAACGAAATTATAAACAAAACAGACAAACACGTGGACGCATAAACGAAAATGATAAAGAAATAAATGAAAATAAATAAAATAACGAAAAAGTTAAAAAATAAAAATAAAAAAACGATTAAAAATGCAGGAAGAAATAAAGAAATAATAAGAATTTTTAGAAATACAAACGAATAAATAAATAAAT
>NW_011207882.1:0-1123 GCF_000146605.3 Meleagris gallopavo
CCGGAGAGATGTGTTGGTCTCTGTGGAAACAGCAAGGAAGTGGAATCTGCATTTCCCGGCATGCCCCGGAACCTCACTTTGCTGACTGGTCATTGTCTGCCCAGCAGGTAAGGGCGATGCACACCCGCCAGCGTTTACCCATTCCAGAGCCCGGCACAATAGGGTTCCCCCAGAGCTCTGAATTGCGCTTCATGGTGCCCAGAAGGCTGCCTATCCTCTTTGTTCTGTGTCTTGCTTGTCTCTGGTCTTGCACTGTTTTCACTATTACATTCTCTTGTCCTCCTATTTTGGTGTTCCTTGCCCCGTTCTCTTGGTCATTACCCTTAGCTTTGTGTTGCCACATTCATGTCGGCATTTAGTTTTGGCGTTCCCTGCCGTATTGTCTGGGCCGTCATCCTTGGCATTTCCTTCCGTGTTCTCTTGGCCCTTGCCTTTGCCTGGGCATTCCCTTGCCCTCCTGTTTTTGTGGAACCCGCACCTGGGGCGGGGTGCAGCCCTGCGAGCACAGCTGGGGGCAGTTTGGCTGTGGAGTGGGGCAGAGCCAGGCTCCACCCCTCCCTGATCCCATTGAAGGGCTGGGAAGAGTAGGGGCAGCATGTGAACCTGGGGAGTGCTTCCTTTGGAGTATGCCTTGTTCTTTGGTGATGGCGTTGAGTTGTATTTTTTTTTTTTATTTTATTTTTTTTCTCCTCCACTGTGGAGCTGCTCTCTCTCTTTTTTAGCAGGGAACCCTGAGCGTACTTAAGGGCTGGTAGGTATTTGGAGCTGGAAGCTGCTTCCTTCACTTGAGAGTGTGGGGGAGTATTGGTCCTTGGAATGGGGTAAGTGGTTTCTTTTTTTCTTTCAGGGCTGTGATCTTGTCTTTTTGGGGGATCGCAAGTGCACTGAAGGGCTGCTAGGTGTAAGAGCAGCATGTGAATCTGGAGACTGCTTCCTTTGGGGTGTGGGGTGAGCCCTTAGAATGGGGTGAGTGATTCCTGCTTGATTTCAGAGCTGTGAGCTCTGCTTTTCTGGAGGATCTCAAGCTGGATGGCTGTAATTCATAGGGCTATGTGCTAGTTGCATCCATGCGGTGTTTTTAAGGGCATTGTGTGCATCCTTGTTGTGTTGTAATTCTGTTCTG
>NW_011207883.1:0-889 GCF_000146605.3 Meleagris gallopavo
TAAATCTTGCATGCCCGCCGAGAACTTGATCATATCCGCGCTATCATACGAGTCTTCATATATTGCTTCTCTCATGCCTAAGTCGCGAGTGTAGTTTTGAAGGTCCTCCATGGAGGACCATAGTCCTATGTTTAATGGAATATCTGTTTTATTTGGCCAGACCATCCGGCATGCTGCCATTAACCAACCTATTATTGAGTGGTTCTCATTGCTATACTGGATGGCAGCGTATAGTCTCTGCCTGACAGCAGGATGTAATGTTATGGTGGCCAGCTTTGCCATTTCTGGCCCATTAACCATAACACTTTCAGCTCCTGAATCCCATAACCTGAGCAGCCATGCAGGTATACTCTCTCTCGGCCTCTGCCGAAATCGCTGCACCAGGTCCATTAGTAGGAATGTATGGTCTGGCTGTCACATGCAAATGCGTTTCGGCAGGGGGTCATTGGTCAGGGGGCACCCCTGCCGGTCTTGTACTTTTTTTTAGTTTTTTGAGTTATAATAGGACAGAGTTCCAGGGGATCCGCCATCACTGGAGCCTCTAGGTCTGATTTGGAACTCCTGTTTTCCTCTTGAACCAGGTCCGCTACTTCAGAGGTATGACTATCGTCTATTGAAATACTACGGACCTGGCCTAGAGACTGTAAAACTGGTTTTTTTCCAGTCAATACATTAAGTTCTTGCTCCAATTTGTCAATCCGAGCTTTTAGTAGCTGATTTTCATTTTCTAAATTACCTGATCTTGTCTCTGCTTGATTTAAAGCATTCAACAGTGGCCATGCCACTGTGAATGCAGCTAATTGCCTTTCTTTCATTAGCTAAGACATCTTTGTCCAGTCCCTGAAAGTATTCTGTTAAGCGTACTGGGGAAATATTCCCAAAGTACGCA
>NW_011207884.1:0-676 GCF_000146605.3 Meleagris gallopavo
AATACATTAAGTTCTTGCTCCAATTTGTCAATCCGAGCTTTTAGTAGCTGATTTTCATTTTCTAAATTACCTGATCTTGTCTCTGCTTGATTTAAAGCATTCAACAGTGGCCATGCCACTGTGAATGCAGCTAATTGCCTTTCTTTCATAGCTAAGACATCTTTGTCCAGTCCCTGAAAGTATTCTGTTAAGCGTACTGGGGAAATATTCCCAAAGTACGCAGGGGAGCCCAGTTTCTCAATTATAGTTGCCAGTTGATAATAAGGAAATCCCAGAAACCCGGGGATCTACTCGGGGATAATTTTAACTAGAGGAGTGGTGTTCTCCCCCGTGACCCATCTATAGAACCTCCATAAGAGAGACATGATGTAAAGTGGATTTGGCCTGCCTGGCTCGCCAATTGTTTAATGGGCACAAATCCAAGTGCAGGGTCAGTAGCTGGGAGGAGGGAACAGCCACCACCAAAACATGCTAGGGGATGAAAGGACTGAGCGTAGTCCTGCTCCATAAGGCCTGGGAGTACTGGTGGGTGGGAGCTGGACACAAGCCAGCAGTGGGCCCTTCCAGCCCAGAAAGCCAACCGTATCCTGGGCTGCATCCAAAGATGCGCAGTCAGCGGGCGAAAGGAGGAGATCCCCATCCCTCTGCTCTGCGCTGGTGAGGCCTCACCTGCAGT
>NW_011207885.1:0-991 GCF_000146605.3 Meleagris gallopavo
GTACTGGTGGCTGGGAGCTGGACACAAGCCAGCAGTGGGCCCTTCCAGCCCAGAAAGCCAACCGTATCCTGGGCTGCATCCAAAGATGCGCAGTCAGCGGGCGAAGGGAGGAGATCCCCATCCCTCTGCTCTGCGCTGGTGAGGCCTCAGCTGCAGTGCTGCGTCCAGATGTGGAGTTCTCAGTGCAGGGAGACATGGAGCTGTGCGAGTGCATCCAGAGTACAGCCACAAACACGAACCCAAGGATGGAACCCCTCTCCTGTAAGCAAGGAGAGCTGGGCTGTTCAGCCTGGAGAAGTGAAGGCTCCAAGGGAACCTGGTAACAGCCTTTCAATACCTAAAGGAAAGAACAAGGGAAAATGGAGGTGAAATCTAAGGAAAATGTCTTGTACAGTGAGGTGCTGAGGCAGTGGCACAGGTTGCCAGAGACATGGTGGATGTGCTGGCCCTTTCAAGGGTGAGCCTGGCTCAGACTCTGAGCAACTTGATCTAGCTGTGGATGGTCAGCAGTGGGGAGTCGGATCACATCGCAAACCTACCTGCATACAAGCAGCGCACCAACATGGGGTGCATGATGTTCATTACCTGCTGGACACATCTCACACCACTGACTGGAGGAGCCCAGGCAATCCTTCAACTCCATCAGGCTGCAAAATGAAATCAGAAGAGACGCAGAACGTAATTTAAAACACAACAAGGATGCACACAATGCCCTTAAAAACACCGCATGGATGCAATTAGCACATGAATTACAGCCATCCAGCTTGAGATCCTCCAGAAAAGCAGAGCTCACAGCTCTGAAAGAAAGCAGGAATCACTTACCCCATTCTAAGGGCTCACCCCACACCCCAAAGGAAGCAGTCTCCAGATTCACATGCTGCTCTTACACCTAGCAGGCCTTCAGTGCACTTGCCATCCCCCAAAAAGACAAGATCACAGCCCTGAAAGAAAAAAAGAAACCACTTACCCCATTCCAAGGACCAATACTCCC
>NW_011207886.1:0-478 GCF_000146605.3 Meleagris gallopavo
AAACTACTGATAATGCTCCCTAACGAAGCTCTCTAAGAGCAGAGAGAGAGATTCGTTCTGAAAGCTAAGAAATAGAACTATGCCCGCATTCTCCACCAAAAATCTGTCACGGAGTTAACGAGATCAATCTACACCCGTGACAGGGGGGCGGTAGGCCCCTGCCCTCCCCTTCCCAGCCCACAAAATGGGAAGGAAGGGAGGAAAACAAAAAAAACAAGCGGCAACAATCTATGGAGGAAAACTTATTTTACTAATTATGATATCGGAATGCAAGATAACACAATATAATACAATCTGATTGAAATTGAGACTAATAAATCAAATAAAACAGGAGAGAGAGAGAGTTCCCGATACCGATTCAAACCTGAAAAGCTTGGAACGGCCAGGAAAGCACCCTCCAGCACCCACTGCCAGGCAGTAAGAGACCGCCCCACCCGGAAGGGTCAGATCCCATGACTTCTGTAACGTATAGGGATAG
>NW_011207887.1:0-748 GCF_000146605.3 Meleagris gallopavo
CCACACACCCCTTCCCATCCCACCACTGCCATGGCAGAGTCAGGTTCTGGACCACCTGAGGACCCAAACCAGCCAGGAGTCTTTGGGTCCTGACGAGATGAGTCCCAGAGTTCCGAGGGAATTCACCGCTGCACTCACCGAGCCACTCTCCATGGTATTTCAGAAGTCGAGGCAGTCAGGTCAAGTCCCTGCTGAGGAGAAAAAAGGTGACAGCACACCTCTTAGGAAGGATAGAAAGTGTGACGCGGGGAACTACCAGCATGTCAGTCTCACCTCTGCGCTGGTCACGGATCATGGAGCAGATCATCCTGCAAGTGACTCTCAAGCACACATTCCAGTGCGTCACCACCCTGGGCGTGAAAAGCTGCCTCCTAAGAACCAACCTAAACCTCCCCTGTCTCACTTGAAAACCATTATTTCCCCTTGTCCTATCGCTATCCACCCTCCTAACCAGCCATTGCCCCCTCCTGCTTATGCGCTCCCTTCGAGTCTTGGAAGGCTGTCATGAGCTATCTCCAGAGCTTTCTCTTCTCCCACACAAACAATCCCAGTTCCCTCAACATTTCTTTCTAAGACAGGTGCTCCAGCCCTCTGATCATCTTCGTGGCCCTTCTCTGGACCTGCTCCAAAGCTCCACATCATTCCTGTGCTGGAGCCCCAGGCCTGGACGCAGTGCTGCACATGGGGCCGCACACCAGAGCCGAGTCGGAGGGGGACAATCCACCTCCCTCTCCCTGCTGGTCGCTCC
>NW_011207888.1:0-605 GCF_000146605.3 Meleagris gallopavo
TGGCTTTGAACACCTCGTGTCTGCCTGCCTGACCAGGAAGGAACGGCACCGTTGTGTGGCTCAACTGAGCCCCTCGGGCAGATGTGTGTGAGCTGAGTCCTCAGATCCAAAGCGAGTGGGAATTCGCTGCAACACCTCAGGCACAATTAGGGTAACTTAGTTTCAGCAAGTTCTGTGTTTCTAATAATGGAAAAAACCCACACCCAAACAATTATGATAGGTGCTGCAAAAGAAACTCCTCTTCACCTTTTGGATGGAAAGTCACTGACTGTAAATTTCCCCTGTAAAGCTGCGGGGCCTTCTTCCACTCCAACGTCTCTGCTGTCTGACAACGGGAGCTGCTGTGGCCTTGTGTCCGTGCCTGTGCCTCCTCCTGGCTGAGCAGCTTTGTGGGAGGAGAAGAAGCCCACGGGGCCTTGGGCCATAATAAAGAACTGCGTCCTGTAAAGGAAAAGCACAGATAAGAGCAAGCAGCAGCACGGCCATCGCAGATCGTGGGGGTGGTGCTGTGTTTTTCTAAGTCTTGGCTATCCTCGCCACTGGAAGATGATGTCAAAATAACCATTCTGTTATTCCCAAGAGGAAACTGGAATGAGAAGGACACA
>NW_011207889.1:0-614 GCF_000146605.3 Meleagris gallopavo
TTTGGATGGAAAGTCACTGACTGTAAATTCCCCTCGTAAAGCTGCGGGGCCTTCTTCCACTCCAACGTCTCTGCTGTCTGACACAACGGGAGCTGCTGTGGCCTTGTGTCCGTGCCTGTGCCTCCTCCTGGCTGAGCAGCTTTGTGGGAGGAGAAGAAGCCCACGGGGCCTTGGGCCATAATAAAGAACTGCGTCCTGTAAAGGAAAAGCACAGATAAGAGCAAGCAGCAGCACGGCCATCGCAGATCTGGGGGTGGTGCTGTGTTTTTTCTAAGTCTTGGCTATCCTCGCCACTGGAAGATGATGTCAAAATAACCATTCTGTTATTCCCAAGAGGAAACTGGAATGAGAAGGACACAACAATGGCAGAGGGGGTTGAAAAAGAGGAAAACTACAAGTGAAAAGCAATACAAAATACAGTCAAGAAAAGGAAGGGGTTCCTGACTTACAGGAAAAAACAAACACTTGGTCACCAACACCATGTGAGCCGTGCCAGATGAGATGTTTCCAAAAGGAGACCTTTTCTTTTTGCCAAGGCATTTGCAGTTACCCTGACAACTGGCTGCCCAGTCTACAATCACACACCAGGATCCCAAAGCAGCAAGGAGAAGCAG
>NW_011207890.1:0-521 GCF_000146605.3 Meleagris gallopavo
GGGAAATGCACATTCCACTTCCTTGCTGTTTCCACTGAGACCAACACATCTCTCCGTGCAGTTGTTACGGCACTTGGGAGCACCGCAGCTCTGCTGCCACCTGTTGGACACAATACAGTCATGAAGGCACTGCCCTGCATCCGGGCCTCTTGCACAAACCTGTGCTCCTTGCTCGGAGCACATGGCTGCACTCTGTGCACCATGTTGCTTACCACCAGAGAAGGCTCAGGTACCCAACACCTATTTTTGCTTCCATCTTGTCTGAGAACTGCTCATGATGCACAGCCCTCATCTTTGGTTTGGTGAGGTGGGGACTGCCATTGCTTCCTCAGTCCCACAGACCCCTTCCCATCCCACACTGCCATGGGAGATCAGGTTCTGGACCACCTGAGGACCCAAACATCCAGGAGTCTTTGGGTCCTGACGAGATGAGTCCCAGAGTTCCGAAGGAATTCACCGCTGCAGTCACCGAGCCACTCTCCATGGTATTTCAGAAGTCGAGGCAGTCAGGTCAAGTCCCT
>NW_011207891.1:0-588 GCF_000146605.3 Meleagris gallopavo
GCTCGGAGCACATGGCTGCACTCTGTGCACCATGTTGCTTACCACCAGAGAAGGCTCAGGTACCCAACACCTATTTTTGCTTCCATCTTGTCTGAGAACTGCTCATGATGCACAGCCCTCATTCGTTTGGTTTGGTGAGGTGGGGACTGCCATTGCTTCCTCAGTCCCACAGACCCCTTCCCATCCCACACTGCCATGGGAGATCAGGTTCTGGACCACCTGAGGACCCAAACATCCAGGAGTCCTTGGGTCCTGACGAGATGAGTCCCAGAGTTCCGAGGGAATTCACCGCTGCAGTCACCGAGCCACTCTCCATGGTATTTCACAAGTCGAGGCAGTCAGGTCAAGTCCCTGGTGAGGAGAAAAAAGGTGACAGCACACCTCTTAGGAAGGATAGAAAGTGTGACGCGGGGAACTACCAGCATGTCAGTCTCACCTCTGTGCTGGTCACGGATCATGGAGCAGATCATCCTGCAAGTGACTCTCAAGCACACATTCCAGTGCGTCACCACCCTGGGCGTGAAAAGCTGCCTCCTAAGAACCAACCTAAACCTCCCCTGTCTCACTTCAAAACCATTTCCCCTTGTC
>NW_011207892.1:0-544 GCF_000146605.3 Meleagris gallopavo
AGGCAGCTTTCACGCCCAGGGTGGTGGCGCACTGGAATGTGTGCTTGAGAGTCACTTGCAGGATGATCTGCTCCATGATCCGTGACCAGCACAGAGGTGAGACTGACATGCTGGTAGTTCCCCGCGTCACACTTTCTATCCTTCCTAAGAGGTGTGCTGTCACCTTTTTTCTCCTCACCAGGGACTTGACCTGACTGCCTCAACTTCTGAATTGAGCCTTTTAGAGTGGCTCGGTGACTGCAGCGGTGAATTCCCTCAGAACTCTGGGACTCATCTCGTCAGGACCCAAAGACTCCTGGATGTTTGTGTCCTCAGGTGGTCCAGAACCTGATCTCCCATGGCAGTGTGGGATGGGAAGGGGTGTGTGGGACTGAGGAAGCAATGGCAGTCCCCACCTCACCAAAGCAAAGATGAGGGCTGTGCATAATGAGCAGTTCTCAGACAAGATGGAAGCCAAAATGGTGTTGGGTACCTGAGCCTTCTCTGGTGGTAAGCAACATCGTGCACAGAGTGCAGCCATGTGCTCCGAGCAAGGAGCACAGGT
>NW_011207893.1:0-673 GCF_000146605.3 Meleagris gallopavo
GGCTTCTACGCCCAGTTGGTACAAGCATCTGGGTTTCCCCTTCATCAGGGACATCAACAGTGGGGTTGAGTGCACCCTAAGGACACAGCAGAGGGACGGGATGCCATCCACAGAGACCTCAACAGGCTGAGCAGTGGGCACAGATCCAAGTGCAGGGTCAGTAGCTGGGATGAGGGAACACCCACCACCAAAACATGCTAGGGGATGAAAGGACTGAGCGTAGTCCTGCTCCATAAGGCCTGGGAGTACTGGTGGGTGGGAGCTGGACACAAGCCAGCAGTGGGCCCTTCCAGCCCAGAAAGCCAACCGTATCCTGGGCTGCATCCAAAGATGTGCAGTCAGCGGGCCAAGGGAGGAGATCCCCATCCCTCTGCTCTGCGCTGGTCAGGCCTAACCTGCAGTGCTGCGTCCAGATGTGGAGTCCTCAGTGCAGGGAGACATGGAGCTGTGCGAGTGCATCCAGAGTACAGCCACAAACACGAACCCAAGGATGGAACCCCTCTCCTGTAAGCAAGGAGAGCTGGGCTGTTCAGCCTCCTGGAGAAGTGAAGGCTCCAAGGGAACCTGCTAACAGCCTTTCAATACCTAAAGGAAAGAACAAGGGAAAATGGAGGTGAAATCTAAGGAAAACGTCTTGTACAGTGAGGGTGCTGAGGCAGTGGCACAGGTTGCC
>NW_011207894.1:0-416 GCF_000146605.3 Meleagris gallopavo
CTGGGATGAGGGAACACCCACCACCAAAACATGCTAGGGGATGAAAGGACTGAGCGTAGTCCTGCTCCATAAGGCCTGGGTGTACTGGTGGGTGGGAGCTGGACACAAGCCAGCAGTGGGCCCTTCCAGCCCAGAAAGCCAACCGTATCCTGGGCTGCATCCAAAGATGCGCAGTCAGCGGGCCAAGGGAGGAGATCCCCATCCCTCTGCTCTGCGCTGGTCAGGCCTCACCTGCAGTGCTGCGTCCAGATGTGGAGTCCTAAGTGCAGGGAGACATGGAGCTGTGCGAGTGCATCCACAGTACAGCCACAAACACGACCCGAAGGATGGAACCCCTCTCCTGTAAGCAAGGAGAGCTGGGCTGTTCAGCCTCCTGGAGAAGTGAAGGCTCCAAGGGAACCTGGTAACAGTCCTTT
>NW_011207895.1:0-592 GCF_000146605.3 Meleagris gallopavo
AGGCCTGGGAGTACTGGTGGGTGGGAGCTGGACACAAGCCAGCAGTGGGCCCTTCCAGCCCAGAAAGCCAACCGTATCCTGGGCTGCATCCAAAGATGCGCAGTCAGCGGGCCAAGGGAGGAGATCCCCATCCCTCTGCTCTGCGCTGGTCAGGCCTCACCTGCAGTGCTGCGTCCAGATGTGGAGTCCTAAGTGCAGGGAGACATGGAGCTGTGCGAGTGCATCCACAGTACAGCCACAAACACGACCCGAAGGATGGAACCCCTCTCCTGTAAGCAAGGAGAGCTGGGCTGTTCAGCCTGGAGAAGTGAAGGCTCCAAGGGAACCTGGTAACAGCCTTTCAATACCTAAAGGAAAGAACAAGGGAAAATGGAGGTGAAATCTAAGGAAAATGTCTTGTACAGTGAGGGTGCTGATGCAGTGGCACAGGTTGCCTTTCAAGGTGAGCCTGGCTCAGACTCTGAGCAACTTGATCTAGCTATGGATGGTCAGCATGGGGGAGTCGGATCACATCGCAAACCTACCTGCATACAAGCAGCGCACCAACATGGGGGTGCATGATGTTCATTACCTGCTGGACACATCTCACACC
>NW_011207896.1:0-1041 GCF_000146605.3 Meleagris gallopavo
GCTAAGAGGAATGGCATGGGCAAGGAGACAAGGGAGGCAAAGCAAGGCAAGGCAAGAATGGGAAAGCAAAGGAGCAACTGAAAGCAAAGCCAACAAACATACTCTGAACAGGAAAGGAATGCACCAAGGAACAAGATCACGCAAAGAAAGCAGCAGGAAAGACAAAGAATACACAAATAGGAAACAAAGACAATGCAAAGCAAACAAAAAAATCACTACAGAAAAAAATAAAAATAAAAAGACAAAACAAAACAAGGAATGAAAACGAAGCAAAGCCAAGCGAGGATGAGAAATACAAGAGGAAAGCCAATGAATTCAATACACTAGCATGGCAAAGCAAAGAATCCTAGCAAAGTAAAGAGAGAACAAAGCTCACCAGTGCTTAACAATGGAAAGAAAGAACCAAAATTTAACAGCAGTGCAAGGCCACAATACCAACAATAACCAAAGAGCAAACCAAAGCCAGGAAAAGCCAGCAAAAGGAAAGAACGAGTATGTAGAAAAAAGACAAGCAGAGCAAAGCAAAAATCACTTGAAATCCTCACAAACAGAGGGGAATACGCTCAGGAAAGGAAAAGCAGTTCCAAGAATAGAAACAAAAGGGAAAATAAAACAAACCCTAGGAAAAAGAAAACAATGCATTGCAATGCAGAAGGAGCAGGAAACCAAGGCAGAAACCACAGAAAACAACACGGAAACAAACCGAGGAAACCAACATCAACCCATGCAGCAGCAGCAGCCTCTGCAGCAACATAGAAAAAGCAAAAAATACAAGGTCATGGCAAAGCACAGATGACCACCAAGTCTGCAGGAGGCCAAAATCTTGGCATCCGTGCCCGGGAGGAGGAAAGGGTAGCTACTGGGCATGCTGCTGCCTCCACCACACATGCACCTGCAGGGTCGCCAGCCCAGAAGGAGTCTGTGGCTGCCAGTCGGAACAAACACCTCTCTGGAGGAAGGCAAAGCACTGGCAGTCATGCCAAGGAGGAGGGAAGGGTAGCTACCGGGCATGGATCCACCCAGCCAGCAGAGCAAAGCCGA
>NW_011207897.1:0-487 GCF_000146605.3 Meleagris gallopavo
GTGTCTACTAAAAATACAACTCTTCTTTATTAGATCCACCTCTACGTTTATCAAGGGCTCTTTGTGGGACCACTTTTCTAGAGATCCCCTGACTTCTCTATTCATAGTTTATGATTGTGAATATTTTTCTCTTCCCTTTTTGATTCAGGACATTTTCGTTAGAGATGACCCTTTTGCCCACATTTAAAACATTGTATCTGTTCTTGTTGTGGTTGGGAAGGGGGGAATTTGCCACCTTAATTTTCACCCCTGCTATCTTTTTCCTCACTGTTCCACCCCAAAATTTGTCTTCCTTGGAAACCCTTTTCCTGATGGGTTTCCGTTCTCTGTCTCACCACTTGATCTACTGTAGAGATCATTTTTTGCTTTTTTGTTTCCTTTTTAACATACACTTTCTGTGTCTCTCTCAAAAGGTTTTCTAATAGTTGTTCATTCCACCCTTCTACTTTCTGAAGCTTCCTTTGTATATCAGGCCAGGCTTTAGTCA
>NW_011207898.1:0-510 GCF_000146605.3 Meleagris gallopavo
TACAAGAAGAGAAACTCTTCTCAAAGAATAGGGCAGTTCTTCTCCCCGATGCATACCCTGGGGATGGGTTAAGGTCAGAACGCTGAGGGGAGGCAGCCATTTCTCTGCCTCTCTTTATCCCTTCCCTACAAGTCGCCCAGCTGCACTGTCTTGCTCCTAACCTGTGCCAGCACCTGCCAAAAACCCCTCCTGTTCTCACCAGGGATCTAAAGGAGCAGCGAGCTGGAAGGAAGAAGTCTCTTCTCTGGCCTCCCACTGAGCTGCACCTTTTGCATGCTGCAAAATCGTGGGCTTTGGTGTGCTCTGTGTGACCGGAAGAGAGCACCGCATTGGAAAATGAGGAACTCGGGGTCCCAGGGCTCCAAGGAATGTGGCCACCCCACCTGCCAGAGCCAAGGGGCCTTGGGAGAGTCGCCATCGTCCCTCTGCTTTTCTTCAAGGAGATGGCACTGTCTGGTCCCTATTATCAGAGCCAGAGGAGGTTCTCCTCTATGTGCACCTGACGGCGAG
>NW_011207899.1:0-326 GCF_000146605.3 Meleagris gallopavo
GGGAGAGTCGCCATCGTCCCTCTGCTTTTTCTTCAAGGAGATGGCACTGTCTGGTCCCTATTATCAGAGCCAGAGGAGGTTCTCCTCTATGTGCACCTGATGGCGAGATTGATACACGAAGGGCAGATGTTGGCCCGTCCAGTTTATTACGAATGCTGGTCATGTCGGGGAGATGGGGGAAGGGAAGACGGGGCGATAGGAAAAAGATGGTTCAGATGTGGATCTTCAGATGTCGATCTTCAGTGATGGGTCGTCGAGGGTTGTTGTTCACTTGACGACAACACAAACTTGTTTATAAGTGCAAAGGAGGCTGAGTCAGCTCAGTC
>NW_011207900.1:0-639 GCF_000146605.3 Meleagris gallopavo
CATGATTATTGTATTTTGGTCCAAATGTACAGTGGTAGTGCTAGAGTACATGATATTTTCATGCATGTGGTTATTTTTAGCCTCTCAGTCTGCTCTTTCCTGTCCTTTACAGATGTCCTAACATTTATAGGCAGATATCTTCTGAAAAACAAGCAAACAAGTTCTTTTTTTTTTTTTTTTTTGGTTAACAGCCTGTACCCCTGTACCCAGTTTCGTTTTTTTTTTTTTTTTTTTTGGTTATCAGCAGTATGAATTGTTGGCTCAAGAACTCACATTTGTACTAGCAGTTCATTTTATAGGAAAAGCAGACATAAATCTGCACTTGCAAAAGGAAACCCTTCTTCCTGGAAACAGAGCCCTTGCTGAGCATCTTATGAGATAAGACATGCCCAGTTCCTAACCTTCACACTGGAGAGGCTTTTTACTATTGTGATTCCTGAGGTGCAATCATGACCAAAGCTGCATTCTCATGCAGGGGAGCAAAGAGGTGAAGAAGTGATTTTCTTTCTGTGTTAACATAATATGTGTAGCACCACTCTGAAGTGAGCAGCACTCACTTTCCCCTCCTAAAAATATTGCTGTCCTTGTTTCAAACCTTTCAGGTTAGGGACTGACGAGACTGAGATTTGGATAGGAAAG
>NW_011207901.1:0-415 GCF_000146605.3 Meleagris gallopavo
ATTCCCCCCTAATCTACTACACCACACCCCCGCAGTATGTCAGTTTCTCCCCAAACTAGGACACTTTCTCCCAAAACAGCCACTTCTTCCCCCCAAAGTACACTGTTGGCTTCCAAAAAAGAACGCATTCTCTCCCAGAAATACCTCCCTTCTCCAATACAATGACATTACCTCCCAGTAATGCTACCTTTGGCCCAAACATTGGACAGCTTCTCCCACAAGTACTACTTTTCCATCCAAAACAGGACATCTTCTCCCCCAGAGAATGCTATTTTCTCCCGGAAACAAAGCAGCTTTCTCACAAATGGGTGGCATTTTCCAACCAACTATGCTACTCTCTCCCAGAAAGAGCACTTTTCTGACAAGTACCTTCCCTTTTCTCTACAAAAAATACTGCTAGGCACTCCTCAAGAGG
>NW_011207902.1:0-505 GCF_000146605.3 Meleagris gallopavo
AGTGGTTTCTTTTTTCTGTCAGGGCTGTGATCTTGTCTTTTTGGGGGATCGCAAGTGCACTGAAGGGCTGCTAGGTGTAAGTGCAGCATCTGAATCTGGAGACTGCTTCCTTTGGGGTGTGGGGTGAGCCCTTAGAATGGGGTGAGTGATTCCTGCTTTCTTTCAGAGCTGTGAGCTCTGCTTTTCTGGAGGATCTCAAGCTGGATGGCTGTAATTCATAGGGCTATGTGCTAATTGCATCCATGCGGTGGGTGTTTTTTAAGGGCATTGTGTGCATCCTTGTTGTGTTTTAAATTATGTTCTGCGTCTCTTCTGATTTCATTTTGCAGCCTGATGGAGTTGAAGGATTGCCTGGGCTCCTCCAGTCAGTGGTGTGAGATCTGTACAGCAGGTAATGAACATCATGCACCCCATGTTGGTGCGCTGCTTGTATGCAGGTAGGTTTTGCGATGTGATCCGACTCCCCCATGCTGACCATCCACAGCTAGATCAAGTTGCTCAGAGT
>NW_011207903.1:0-658 GCF_000146605.3 Meleagris gallopavo
GTGTGAAAAAGGGGGTCCTTTGGGGAGAAACGGGGTGTAGATGGGAGCAAATGTCCTCTTGAGGAGTGTCTAGCAGTATTTTTTGAGAGAAAAGGAAGGTACTTGTCAGAAAAGTGCTCTTTCTTGGGAGAGAGTAGCATAGTTGGTTGGAAAATGCCACCCATTTGTGAGAAAGCTGCTTTGTTTCCGGGAGAAAATAGCATTCTTTGGGGAGAAGATGTCCTCTTTTGGATGGGAAAGTAGTATTTGTGGGAGAAGCTGTCCAACGTTTGGGCCCAAGGTAGCATTACTGGGAGGTAATGTCATTGTATTGGGGAAGGGAGGTATTTCTGGGAGAGAATGTGTTCTTTTTGGAAGCCAACGGTGTACGTTTGGGGGGAAAAAGCAGCCTTTCTGGGAGAAAGTGTCCTAGTTTGGGGAGAAAGTGTCATAGTGCGGAGTGTGGTGTAGCAGATTAGGGGGAATTGGGAGGTATTCCTAAGAGAACTGTCATTTCTGGGGTGAAAAGGTCTTATGTGGGGGGGAAAAGGTGAGGAATGTGTGAGAAAGCTGGTGTTTCTGGGAGTAAATGCCATCTTTTGGGGGCTAGAAATGGTCTTTCTGGTGGGATGTGCCACATCTTTGTGAGGCAATCGGTGTTTGTGAGGGCCAATGGCAT
>NW_011207904.1:0-319 GCF_000146605.3 Meleagris gallopavo
TGTACTTTTTGGAAGCCAACGGTGTACTTTGGGGGGAAAAAGCGGCCTTTCTGGGAGAAAGTGTCCTAGTCTGTAGAGAAAGTGTCATAGTGCGGAGTGTGGTGTAGCAGATTAGGGGGAATTGGGAGGTATTCCTAAGAGAACTGTCAGTTCTGGGTGAAAAGGTCTTATGTGGGGGGAAAAGGTGAGGAATGTGTGAGAAATCTGGTGTTTCTGGGAGTAAATGCCATCTTTTGGGGGCTAGAAATGGTCTTTCTGGTGGGATGTGCCACATCTTTGTGAGGCAATCGGTGTTTGTGAGGGCCAATGGCATATACTC
>NW_011207905.1:0-862 GCF_000146605.3 Meleagris gallopavo
ACTCCTGTTACAGCTTCTGTAGCTGTTCCAAGAACTGTGATGAGAAAAGGAAAAGAATTCCCCCCACGGGAGGTGCACTGTGCCAAGAGGTACAGCCCTGCGGTCGCTCCAACTCCCAGGACAAGCCCTGCGGTTGCCCCATCCCCTGCAATGAGCCCAGTGGCCGCTCCAACCCCTGTGATGGGATGTGGAGTTGCAAATATGTATACATACATATTGGTACCTTGGCAAAAATGTTTGCAACTGCATATATGATATATATAATAGAATCATAGAATTGTAGAGTCATAGAATCATAGACTGGTCTGGGTTGAAAAGGACCACCATGATCATCCAGTTTCAAACCCCCCCCTATGTGCAGGGTCACCAAACACTAGACCAGGCTGCCCAAAGCAACATCCAGCCTGGCCTTGAATGCATCCAGGGAGGGGGCATCCACAAGCTCCTTGGGCAAAAGGTGAATATATACTGTATATATCATAAATGGAGAAATACGTATGTCAAAATTATTATCCTTTTCTTTTTCTCTGTCTTACTAAATGATATTATCTCAACCCACAGCTTGGACTTTGTGGTTTTATTTCAGTTTTTTCCCCTCTTCCACTGGGAAGGGGGGCAGTGAGCAAACGACCGTGTGCTGCTGAGCCACCTTCCATGTTAAACCACAATACTGCCCTGAGTCCAGAACAGATCACCTTGGGACTCTGAAACTGCCCCCATGGCTCAGTGAAGAGCACCAGAAGAGTTCGAGGTCTTCTCAGGGAGCAGCTCCTGAGGTCTATTCCTTACAGCAGCTTTGGAAGAGGCCTCCAGTTCTCTGGTCCTGCTCTGATGAGCCCCCTCCTGTTATGGTGGTGCCAGC
>NW_011207906.1:0-367 GCF_000146605.3 Meleagris gallopavo
TGTCACTGGGGTCAGGTGAGGACATTCGGGGTCATTGTGGTCAGTGGTGTCAGTGGAATTGGGGTGGGTTCGTGTGAGGTCCCTGGGGTCACCGGGGCCGTTGGGGTCACTGGGGTCATTGGAAGCCGTTCCCAGCTTTCCAGGTGTGACTCCGCCTCAGGAACTCCCTCTGTCCCCTCTCATTTATTCCTCTCAGCTCCCACGAGGCGCCATGGCGTCGGCTTAACTCGCACTCCGCCATCGCACTCAGTAAACAGTTTTGCCGCAGATCGTTGTCGCTTTGTTCTTTTTCTTCCTTCCTGGAGCCCAGCTCCCAGCCCCCCGTCCGTCTCCCCTTCCCTTCCCATTCTGTGGGCCGGGGGGGAGG
>NW_011207907.1:0-808 GCF_000146605.3 Meleagris gallopavo
GGTGGGTTCGTGTGAGGTCACTGGGGTCACCGGGGCCGTTGGGGTCACTGGGGTCATTGGAAGCCGTTCCCAGCTTTCCAGGTGTGACTCCGCCTCAGGAACTCCCTCTGTCCCCTCTCATTTATTCCTCTCAGCTCCCACGAGGCGCCATGGCGTCGGCTTAACTCGCACTCCGCCATCGCACTCAGTAAAACAAGTTTTGTCCGCAGATCGTTGTCGCTTTGTTCTTCTTCTTCCTTCCTGGAGCCCAGCTCCCAGCTCCCCGTCCCGTCTCCCCTTCCCTTCCCATTCTGTGGGCCGGGGGGGAGGGAAGCCCACGGCCCCCCGTCGCGGGCACAGACGTGCGCACAACTTCCGCTGGGTTCTGCTCACACTTTACTCCACGCTTACTAACTCACACCATACTCCAGGTGTGCTCTCACCTTCATGTGATACTCACAGTTGATACTCACAGTTTACTTGGTTTACGCAAGAATTACTCATGCTTTCCTCTGACTTTTCTCCAGGTTTTACTCCCACAACTGGCTATCACACTCTATTCCAGGTGTACTCACACCTTACTTCAACATTTATTCACACTTTACTCTGGGTTTACCCATACTTTACTCCTTCTTTACTCTGACTTTTCTCCAGGTTTTACTCACACTCTCTCCTTGCTGTATTCGTCGATATGGGGTCAATATGGGGTCAATATGGGGGCAATATGAGGGCAATATGGGGTGAGAGGGGGTGATATGGGGTCACTGTGGGGCCAGAGGGGCAATATGGGGTTGCTAGGGGGCGATCTGGAGTTTTATATGGGGTTGCT
>NW_011207908.1:0-526 GCF_000146605.3 Meleagris gallopavo
ATTCAGAGCTCTGGGGAACCGTATTGTGCCGGCTCTGGAATGGGTAAACGGACTGGCGGCTGTGCATCGCCCTTACCTGCTGGGCAGACAATGACCAGTCAGCAAAGTGAGGTTCCGGGGCATGCCGGGAAATGCACATTCCACTTCCTTGCTGTTTCCACCGAGACCAACACATCTCTCCGTGCACTTGTTACGGCACTTGGGAGCACCGCAGCTCTGCTGCCACCTGTTGGACACAATACAGTCATGAAGGCACTGCCCTGCATCCGTGCCTCTTGCACAAACCTGTGCTCCTTGCTCGGAGCACATGGCTGCACTCTGTGCACCATGTTGCTTACCACCAGAGAAGGCTCAGGTACCCAACACCATTTTGGCTTCCATCTCGTGTGATAACTGCTCATTATGCACAGCCCTCATCTTTGCTTTGGTGAGGTGGGGACTGCCATTGCTTCCTCAGTCCCACAGACCCCTTCCCATCCCACACTGCCATGGGAGATCAGGTTCTGGACCACCTGAGGACCCAAAC
>NW_011207909.1:0-628 GCF_000146605.3 Meleagris gallopavo
TGATAACTGCTCATTATGCACAGCCCTCATCTTTGCTTTGGTGAGGTGGGGACTGCCATTGCTTCCTCAGTCCCACACACCCCTTCCCATCCCACACTGCCATGGGAGATCAGGTTCTGGACCACCTGAGGACCCAAACATCCACGAGTCTTTGGGTCCTGACGAGATGAGTCCCAGAGTTCCGAGGGAATTCACCGCTGCAGTCACCGAGCCACTCTCCATGGTATTTCACAAGTCGAGGCAGTCAGGTCAAGTCCCTGGTGAGGAGGAAAAAGGTGACAGCACACCTCTTAGGAAGGATAGAAAGTGTGACGCGGGGAACTACCAGCATGTCAGTCTCACCTCTGTGCTGGTCACGGATCATGGAGCAGATCATCCTGGAAGTGACTCTCAAGCACACATTCCAGTGCGTCACCACCCTGTGCGTGAAAAGCTGCCTCCTAATAACCAACCTAAACCTCCCCTGTCTCACTTCAAAACCATTTCCCCTTGTCCTATCGCTATCCACCCTCCTAAACAGCCGTTGCCCCCTCCTGCTTATGCGCTCCCTTCGAGTCTTGGAAGGCTGTCATCAGCTATCTCCAGAGCTTTCTCTTCTCCCACACAAACAATCCCAGTTCCCTCAACA
>NW_011207910.1:0-513 GCF_000146605.3 Meleagris gallopavo
AGCCTTTCAATACCTAAAGGAAAGAACAAGGGAAATGGAGGTGAATCTAAGGAAAATGTCTTGTACAGTGAGGGTGCTGAGGCAGTGGCACAGGTTGCCGGAGACATGGTGAATGTGCTGGCCCTTTTCTAGGTGAGCCTGGCTCAGACTCTGAGCAACTTGATCTAGCTGTGGATGGTCAGCATGGGGGAGTCGGATCACATCGCAAACCTACCTGCATACAAGCAGCGCACCAACATGGGGTGCATGATGTTCATTACCTGCTGGACAGATCTCACACCACTGACTGGAGGAGCCCAGGCAATCCTTCAACTCCATCAGGCTGCAAAATGAAATCAGAAGAGACGCAGAACATAATTTAAAACACAACGAGGATGCACACAATGACCCTTAAAAAACACCCACCGCATGGATGCAATTAGCACATAGCCCTATTAATTACAGCCATCCAGCTTGAGATCCTCCAGAAAAGCAGAGCTCACAGCTCTGAAATCAAGCAGGAATCACTCACCC
>NW_011207911.1:0-758 GCF_000146605.3 Meleagris gallopavo
ATGGAAAGCAAAGGAGCAACTGAAAGCAAAGCCAAGAAACATACTCTGAACAGGAAGGAATGCTTGCAGCAAGGAACAAGATCACACAAAGAAAGGAGCAGGAAAGACAAAGAATACACAAATAGGAAACAAAGACAATGCAAAGCAAACAAAAAAACTCACTACAGAAAAAAATAAAAATAAAAAAAGAACAAAACAAAACAAGGAATGAAAACGAAGCAAAGCAAAGCGAGGATGAGAAATACAAGAGGAAAGCCAATGAATTCAATACACTAGCATGGCAAAGCAAAGAATCCTAGCAAAGTAAAGAGAGAACAAAGCTCACCAGTGCTTAACAATGGAAAGAAAGAACCAAAATTTAACAGCAATGCAAGGCCCCGATACCAACAAGAACCAAAGAGCAAACCAAAGCCAGGAAAAAACAGGAAAAGGAAAGAATGAGTAAGTAATAAAAAGCCAAGGAGAGCAAAGCAAAATCACTTGAAATCCTCACAAACAGAGGGGAATACGCTCAGGAAAGGAAAAAGCAGTTCCAAGAATAGAAACAAAAGGGAAAATAAAACAACCCTGGAAAAAAACCCAATGCATTGCAATGCAGAAGGAGCAGGAAACCAAGGCAGAAACCACAGAAAAACAACATGGAAAAACAAACCGAGGAAACCAACATACAACCCATGCAGCTACAGCCTCTGCAGCAACATGAAAAAGCAAAGAACACACCGTCATGGCAAAGCACAGATGACCACCGAGTGTGCAGG
>NW_011207912.1:0-610 GCF_000146605.3 Meleagris gallopavo
GAAATTGCAGTATTCTCCCAAGAAATATCACGATTTCTTCCAGAAATAGCAGATTTCTCCGTGAAATATGACATTTTGCAACAGAAATACCAGTTCTCTCACAACAAAATCAGCGTTTTCAACCAGAAATACCAGTTTTCTCCCGGAAATATGCCATTTTCCGCCAGGAACTGCAGTTTCCTCCCACAAGTACCATGTTTCAAACAGAAACATGACATTTTCTCCCAGAAATACCAGATTTCCCCCCAGGAATATCATGTCTTCTGCCAGAAATACCAGCTTTCTCCCAGAAATATGACATTTTGAACCAGAAATTCCAGTTTTCTCACCAAAAACTCAGCGTTTCCTACCGGAAATACCAGTTTTCGCCCGGAAGTAGGCCATTTTCCCTCCGAAACGGCAGTTTTCTCCCCCAAAATGACGTTTTCTCCCAGGAATTGCACCTTTCCTCCTGAAATATTACACTTTCTACCAAAAATACCAGTTGTCTCCCCAACAATATGGCAATATCTCCCAGAAATACCAGCTTTCTCACCCAAAACACAACGTCTCTTACCAGAAATACCAGGAATCTCCCCCAAAATAGGACATTTTCTGCCAGGAATTGCAG
>NW_011207913.1:0-586 GCF_000146605.3 Meleagris gallopavo
CACTTTTCTGACAAGTACCTTCCCTTTTCTCTCAAAAATACTGCTAGACACTCCTCAACAGGACATTTCCTCCCATCTACACCCCGTTTTCTCCCCAAAGGACCCCTTTTCACACCAAAAATACCACACTTGCCCTCCAAGAGAAGTCAGTCTTTCCCACAATTGTCCACTTTTCTCCCATGTACTTGTCATTTTCTCCCAGAAATACCACATTTCACTTGGAAATTGGGCCTGTGCTTCCAAAAAGATGATATTTTCTCCCAGGCATACCTGTTTTCTTCAAACTACCGCACGTTTTCTCCCAAAAAGACTAGATGACAAGACCAAATAGGACACTTGCAACCAAGAATAGGACATCTTCTCCCACAAATACCACTTGTCTCCCAAGGATAGGACATTTTCCCTAAATGCTGTGGCAGTTTGGCTAAGAAATACTCCTTTCCTTCCCTAAACGGGACATATGCACCCACAAAGACCACGACTCCGAGAAATTCCTCCCAGTTCCTCCCAGTTACACTCCATTACATTCCTCATCATGACACTTACTCCCAGACTTTTGGACTTTTACTGCGGAAAGACCATTTCG
>NW_011207914.1:0-605 GCF_000146605.3 Meleagris gallopavo
CATGGCAAAGCACAGATGACCACCAAGTCTGCAGGAGGCCAAAATCTTGGCATCCGTGCCCGGGAGGAGGAAAGGGTAGCTACTGGGCATGCTGCTGCCTCCACCACACATGCACCTGCAGGGTCGCCAGCCCAGAAGGAGTCTGTGGCTGCCAGTCGGAACAAAACACCTCTCTGGAGGAAGGCAAAGCACTGGCAGTCATGCCAAGGAGGAGGGAAGGGTAGCTACCGGGCATGGATCAACCCAGCCAGCAGAGGAAAAGCCTCCAGGCCAGCACAAGGCAAGAGGCAAGGATGCCCACGAGGCCTGGACCCACCTGGGAAACCGAGAAGGAGCTGCAAATGCAGCAAGCACTGCACAAAAGCCTAGAGAGCTGCCTGCACTTCCAGAAGCCTGGAAAGGAAAAAACGCAACAGTCAAGGCACAGAGACAGCATCAGGTAAGTGAAGGCAAGCTAAGAGGAATGGCAGTGGGCAAGGAGACAAGGGAGGCAAAGCAAGGCAAGGCAAAGAATGGAAAGCAAAGGAGCAACTGAAAGCAAAGCCAACAAACATAACTCTGAACAGGAAAGGAATGCTTGCAGCAAGGAACGAGATCACGCAAAG
>NW_011207915.1:0-840 GCF_000146605.3 Meleagris gallopavo
GGTTTTGAAGTGAGACAGGGAGGTTTAGGTTGGTTATTAGGAGGCAGCTTTTCACGCCCAGGTGGTGACGCACTGGAATGTGTGCTTGAGAGTCACTTCCAGGATGATCTGCTCCATGATCCGTGACCAGCACAGAGGTGAGACTGACATGCTGGTAGTTCCCCGCGTCACACTTTCTATCCTTCCTAAGAGGTGTGCTGTCACCTTTTTTCTCCTCACCAGGGACTTGACCTGACTGCCTCGACTTGTGAAATACCATGGAGAGTGGCTCGGTGAGTGCAGCGGTGAATTCCCTCGGAACTCTGGGACTCATCTCGTCAGGACCCAAAGACTCCTGGATGTTTGGGTCCTCAGGTGGTCCAGAACCTGATCTCCCATGGCAGTGTGGGATGGGAAGAGGTCTGTGGGACTGAGGAAGCAATGGCAGTCCCCACCTCACCAAAGCAAAGATGAGGGCTGTGCATCATGAGCAGTTATCAGACGAGATGGAAGCCAAAATGTTGTTGGGTACCTGAGCCTTCTCTGGTGGTAAGCAACATGGTGCACAGAGTGCAGCCATGTGCTCCGAGCAAGGAGCACAGGTTTGTGCAAGAGGCCCGGATGCAGGGCAGTGCCTTCATGACTGTATTGTGTCCAACAGGTGGCAGCAGAGCTGCGGTGCTCCCAAGTGCCGTAACAACTGCCCGGAGAGATGTGTTGGTCTCGGTGGAAACAGCAAGGAAGTGGAATGTGCATTTCCCGGCATGCCCCGGAACCTCACTTTGCTGACTGGTCATTGTCTGCCCAGCAGGTAAGGGCGATGCACACCCGCCAGCGTTTACCCATTCCAGAGCCCGGCAC
>NW_011207916.1:0-521 GCF_000146605.3 Meleagris gallopavo
ATATGCACCCACAAAGACCACGACTCCGAGAAATTCCTCCCAGTTCCTCCCAATTACACTCCATTACATTCCTCATCATGACACTTACTCCCAGACTTTTGGACTTTTACTGCGGAAAGACCATTTCGATCCAGAATATATGCCATTGGCCCTCACAAACACCGATTGCCTCACAAAGATGTGGCACATCCCACCAGAAAGACCATTTCTAGCCCCCAAAAGATGGCATTTACTCCCAGAAACACCAGCTTTCTCACACATTCCTCACCTTTTTCCCCCACATAAGACCTTTTTCACCCAGAAATGACAGTTCTCTTAGGAATACCTCCCAATTCCCCCTAATCCTGCTACACCACACTCCGCACTATGACACTTTCTCCCCAAACTAGGACATTTTCTCCCAGAAAGGACGCTTTTTTCCCCCCAGACGTACACCGTTGGCTTCCAAAAAGAACACATTCTCCCCAAGAAATACCACCCTTCTCCAATACAATGACATTACCTCCCAGTAATGCTACCTT
>NW_011207917.1:0-583 GCF_000146605.3 Meleagris gallopavo
TGAATGAAGTCACACCCCACTGAGTGCTGCTGTGCCGGACATGTTAGAGCTCCAATATGAACTAGAGTCAAAGGCAGCCAAATGGTATGCCACCATTGACATTGCTAATGCCTTCTTTTCCATTCCTTTGGCCAAAGAATGTAGGCCACAGTTTGCTTTCACATGGACGGGCGTTCAGTATACTTGGAACCGTTTGCCCCAGGGGTGGAAACACAGCCCAACCATTTGCCATGGGTTGATCCAAACTGTATTGGAACAAGGCAGTGCTCCTGAGCACCTGCAGTACATTGATTATATCGTTGTGTGGGGCGACACAGCAGAAGAAGTCTTCACGAAAGGAGAGCGAATAATCCAAATTCTTCTGTGTGCTGGTTTTGCTATTAAGCGGAGCAAAGTGAAAGGGCCTGCTCAGGAAATTCAGTTCCTAGGTATAAAGTGGCAAGATGGCCGTCGTCACATCCCAACAGATGTGATTGACAAAATCAGTGCCATGTCTCCACCCACTAATAAGAAAGAGACACAATCGTTCCTGGGCGTAGTGGGTTTTTGGAGAATGCATGTTCCAAACTACAGCCTCATTGTA
>NW_011207918.1:0-855 GCF_000146605.3 Meleagris gallopavo
ACCATCACCCTTTCCCCATCAGGACTCACCTGGAACAGTGAGCAGTTGGCTCCCATGGGAGAGAACTGCCACTACCACTTGACAAAAGCGTCCACCAGTGGCCACGGTTTCGCTGGCCTTCAGGTCAAGCTTTGCTGCCTCCCTGTCACAGAATCATAGAATCACAGAATGATTTGGGTCAGAAAGATCCACACAGATCATCGGGTTCAACACCCCTGCACCAGGCAGGGCCACCAACCTCCAGATGTGGGACTAGAACTGGTTGCCCAGGGGGCCTATCCAACCTGGTCTTGAACACCTCCAGGAATGGAGCATCCACTGCCTCTCTGGCAACCCGTTCCAGCACCTCATCACTCTCTCTGTAAAGAACTTGCCCCTGACATCCAACGTAAGCCTTCCCTCCTTGAGCTTATAACTATTCCCCCTTTCCTATTACTGTCTACCCTTGTAAAAGTTGATTGCCCTCCTGTTTATAATCCCTTTTAATACTGGAAGACTGCAATGAGCTCTCCTCACTGTCTTTTGTCTTCATGCTGAACAAGCCCAGCATCCTCAGCCTGTCTTCATGGTGGAGTTGCTCCAGTCCTCTAATCACCTTCTGGACCCTCTCCAACAGCTCTACATCTTTCCCGTAATTGGGTGCCCCAGCCCTGAACACAGGTCTCCAGGTGGGGTCTCACAAGGGCAGAGTAGAGAGGGACAACCACCTCCCCATCCATGCTGGCCACCTCTCTTCTGATGGAGTCTAGGGTACCATTGACCTTCCAAGCTGCAGGAGCACACTGATGGTTCATGTTACATTTCCATCCACCAGGACACCCACCACCTTCTCCACAAGGAGATCCTCTCCCAGTC
>NW_011207919.1:0-524 GCF_000146605.3 Meleagris gallopavo
AATACTGGAAGACTGCAATGAGCTCTCCTCACTGTCTTTTTGTCTTCATGCTGAACAAGCCCAGCATCCTCAGCCTGTCTTCATGGTGGAGTTGCTCCAGTCCTCTAATCACCTTCTGGACCCTCTCCAACAGCTCTACATCTTTCCCGTAATTGGGTGCCCCAGCCCTGAACACAGGTCTCCAGGTGGGGTCTCACAAGGGCAGAGTAGAGAGGGACAACCACCTCCCCATCCATGCTGGCCACCTCTCTTCTGATGGAGTCTAGGGTACCATTGACCTTCCAAGCTGCAGGAGCACACTGATGGTTCATGTTTACATTTCCATCCACCAGGACACCCACCACCTTCTCCACAAGGAGATCCTCTCCCAGTCTGTATACGCATTTGGGGTTACTCCGACCCAAGTGCAAAACCTCGCACTCTGCCATGTTGAACCTCATTATGTTCACACAGGCCCAGCTTTTGAGTTTGTCAAAATCCCTACTGATGGCTTCCTTCCTTCTACATGTCAGCTACACCACTCA
>NW_011207920.1:0-616 GCF_000146605.3 Meleagris gallopavo
TGGGAGCAGCCCTGCGGAGGACTCGGGGATCCTGGTGGACAAAGAGCTGGACATAAGCCAGTAGTGTGCACTTGCAGCCCAGAAGGCCAACTGTATCCTGGGCTGCATTCAAAGAGGAGCGACCAGCAGGGAGAGGGAGGTGATTGTCCCCCTCGACTCGGCTCTGGTGCGGCCCCATGTGCAGCACTGCGTCCAGGCCTGGGGCTCCAGCACGGGAATGATGTGGAGCTTTTGGAGCCGGTCCAGAGAAGGGCCACAAAGATGATCAGAGGGCTGGAGCGCCTCTCTTAGAAAGAAATTTTGAGGGAACTGGGATTGTTTCTGTGGGAGAAGAGAAAGCTCTGGAGATAGCTCATGACAGCCTTCCAAGACTCGAAGGGAGCGCATAAGCAGGAGGGGGCAACGGCTGTTTAGGAGGGTGGATAGCGATAGGACAAGGGGGAAATGGTTTTCAAGTGAGACAGGGGAGGTTTAGGTTGGTTATTAGAAGGCAGCTTTTTCACACACAGGGTGGTGACGCACTGGAATGTGTGCTTGAGAGTCACTTCCAGGATGATCTGCTCCATGATCCGTGACCAGCCCAGAGGTGAGACTGACATGCTGGTAGTTCCCCGCG
>NW_011207921.1:0-506 GCF_000146605.3 Meleagris gallopavo
GCGTCCAGGCCTGGGGCTCCAGCACGGGAATGATGTGGAGCTTTTGGAGCCGGTCCAGAGAAGGGCCACGAAGATGATCAGAGGGTTGGAGCACCTCTCTTAGAAAGAAATGTTGAGGGAACTGGGATTGTTTCTGTGGGAGAAGAGAAAGCTCTGGAGATAGCTCATGACAGCCTTCCAAGACTCGAAGGGAGCGCATAAGCAGGAGGGGGCAACGGCTGTTTAGGAGGGTGGATAGCGATAGGACAAGGGGAAATGGTTTTCAAGTGAGACAGGGGAGGTTTAGGTTGGTTATTAGAAGGCAGCTTTTCACACACAGGGTGGTGACGCACTGGAATGTGTGCTTGAGAGTCACTTGCAGGATGATCTGCTCCATGATCCGTGACCAGCCCAGAGGTGAGACTGACATGCTGGTAGTTCCCCGCGTCACACTTTCTATCCTTCCTGAGAGGTGTGCTGTCACCTTTTTTCTCCTCAGTAGGGACTTGACCTGACTGCCTCGACTT
>NW_011207922.1:0-608 GCF_000146605.3 Meleagris gallopavo
CCAGATGCTTGTACCAACTGGGCGTAGAAGCCCTTGGGAGCAGCCCTGCGGAGGACTCGGGGATCCTGGTGGACAAAGAGCTGGACATAAGCCAGTAGTGTGCACTTGCAGCCCAGAAGGCCAACTGTATCCTGGGCTGCATTCAAAGAGGAGCAACCAGCAGGGAGAGGGAGGTGATTGTCCCCCTCGACTCGGCTCTGGTGCGGCCCCATGTGCAGCACTGCGTCCAGGCCTGGGGCTCCAGCACAGGAATGATGTGGAGCTTTTGGAGCAGGTCCAGAGAAGGGCCACGAAGATGATCGGAGGGCTGGAGCCCCCTCTCTTAGAAAGAAATGTTGAGGGAACTGGGATTGTTTCTGTGGGAGAAGAGAAAGCTCTGGAGATAGCTCATGACAGCCTTCCAAGACTCGAAGGGAGCGCATAAGCAGGAGGGGGCAACGGCTGTTTAGGAGGGTGGATAGCGATAGGACAAGGGGAAATGGTTTTCAAGTGAGACAGGGGTAGGTTTAGGTTGGTTATTAGGAGGCAGCTTTTCACGCACAGGGTGGTGACGCACTGGAATGTGTGCTTGAGAGTCACTTCCAGGATGATCTGCTCCATGATCCGTG
>NW_011207923.1:0-575 GCF_000146605.3 Meleagris gallopavo
GAGGAGCGACCAGCAGGGAGAGGGAGGTGATTGTCCCCTCTACTCGGCTCTGGTGCGGCCCCATGTGCAGCACTGCGTCCAGGCCTGGGGCTCCAGCACAGGAATGATGTGGAGCTTTTGGAGCAGGTCCAGAGAAGGGCCACGAAGATGATCAGAGGGCTGGAGCCCCTCTCTTAGAAAGAAATGTTGAGGGAACTGGGATTGTTTCTGTGGGAGAAGAGAAAGCTCTGGAGATAGCTCATGACAGCCTTCCAAGACTCAAAGGGAGCGCATAAGCAGGAGGGAGCAACGGCTGTTTAGGAGGGTGGATAGCGATAGGACAAGGGGAAATGGTTTTCAAGTGAGACAGGGGTGGTTTAGGTTGGTTATTAGGAGGCAGCTTTTCACGCACAGGGTGGTGACGCACTGGAATGTGTGCTTGAGAGTCACTTCCAGGATGATCTGCTCCATGATCCGTGACCAGCACAGAGGTGAGACTGCCATGCTGGTAGTTCCCCGCGTCACACTTTCTATCCTTCCTAAGAGGTGTGCTGTCACCTTTTTTCTCCTCACCAGGGACTTGACCTGACTGCCTC
>NW_011207924.1:0-472 GCF_000146605.3 Meleagris gallopavo
TGGTGCTGGGCAAGGGGGAAACGGAAAGCCTGCACTGGTAAGAAGCTCTTGTGAGCTGTGGTGTGGGTACCTGCCTCTAAATGGGGCTGCATGCAGGGCGGTGTGTGATGGAGGAGGGGAGGAAAGGATGCTGCAGATCTGTGCTGACTGCAGAAATGGGACAGTGTTGGATCAGCAGAAAGGCACTGGAAGAAACTATGCTTGAAGACCAGAAATCTGTGTCTGACTGTGCTCAAGTCTTCCTCCAAAGAGATGCTCTTCATGTCTTTCTTGTTTCCTTTCTAACAGAAGCTGATGCCAGTGGCCTTCCTCTGAAGCGCAGCCTTGCAGAAAGGCAGGAGGGAGCTACAGACCACGACATGACACCCAAGAGAGGTACAGGCACACAACAGGCATCTGGTTAGTGCACTGTCTTTCTAACGAGGCTTTCTGTCTGTTCTTCCCGGACTGTTCTCACTGCGTGTTGCTTGGG
>NW_011207925.1:0-438 GCF_000146605.3 Meleagris gallopavo
TCTGCTCTGCTCCTGTGAGGTCCCATCTGCAGCACTGCGTCCAGGTCTGGAGCCCCCAGTACAAGACAGACAGGGAGCTGTTGGAGAGGGTCCAGAGGAGCCACAAAGATGATCAGGGGGCTGCAGCACCTCCCCTACGAAGGCAGGCCGAGGGAGCTGGGCTTGTTCAGCCTGCAGAAGAGGAGGCTGTGGGGTGACCTAACTGCAGCCTTTCAATACCTGAAGGGAGCCTACAAACAGGAGGGGAATCAACTCTGTGAAAGGGTAGAACAGCAGGACAAGGGGAAATGGTTTGAAGTTGAGGGAGGGAAGATGTAGGTTGGATATCAGGGGGAAGTTCTTCGCAGAGAGAGCGGTGAGGTGTGGAACAGCTGCCAGAGAGGCTGTGGATGCCCCGTCCATCCCTGGAGGTGTTCAGGGCCAGGCTGGATGGGGCCC
>NW_011207926.1:0-912 GCF_000146605.3 Meleagris gallopavo
AAGGCTCAGGTACCCAACACCATTTTGGCTTCCATCTTGTCTGATAACTGCTCATTATGCACAGCCCTCATCTTTGCTTTGGTGAGGTGGGGACAGCCATTGCTTCCTCAGTCCCACACACCCCTTCCCATCCCACACTGCCATGGCAGATCAGGTTCTGGACCACCTGAGGACCCAAACATCCAGGAGTCTTTGGGTCCTGACGAGATGAGTCCCAGAGTTCCGAGGGAATTCACCGCTGCACTCACCGAGCCACTCTCCATGGTATTTCACAAGTCGAGGCAGTCAGGTCAAGTCCCTGCTGAGGAGAAAAAGGTGACGGCACACCTCTTAGGAAGGATAGAAAGTGTGACGCGGGGAACTACCAGCATGTCAGTCTCACCTCTGTGCTGGTCACGGATCATGGAGCAGATCATCCTGCAAGTGACTCTCAAGCACACATTCCAGTGCACCACCACCCTGAGCGTGAAAAGCTGCCTCCTAAGAACCAACCTAAACCTCCCCTGTCTCACTTGAAAACCATTTCCCCTTGTCTTATCGCTATCCACCCTCCTAAACAGCCGTTGCCCCCTCCTGTTTATGCGCTCCCTTTGAGTCTTGGAAGGCTGTCATGAGCTATCTCCAGAGCTTTCTCTTCTCCCACACAAACAATCCCAGTTCCCTCAACATTTCTTTCTAAGAGAGGTGCTCCAGCCCTCTGATCATCTTCATGGCCCTTCTCTGGACCTGCTCCAAAAGCTCCACATCATTCCCGTGCTGGAGCCCCAGGCCTGGACGCAGTGCTGCACATGGGGCCGCACACCAGAGCCGAGTCGAGGGGGACAATCACCTCCCTCTCCCTGCTGGTCGCTCCTCTTTGAATGCAGCCCAGGATACAGTTGGCCTTCTGGGCTGCAAGTGCACACTACTGGC
>NW_011207927.1:0-722 GCF_000146605.3 Meleagris gallopavo
ATTTCTCCAATATATGTTCTATTAGCCGAGCTCCTGGATATGGATCTATACCATCTGTATATCCATTGATTAAACAATTGGCGAGCCAGGCAATTGTTTGATGTAAATCCACTTTACATCATGTCTCTTTTATGGGGTTTCTATAAATGGGTCAAGGGGGAGAACACCATTCCCCTAGTTAAAATGATCCCCGGGCAGATCCCAGGGTTTCTGGGATCTCCTTCTTATCAACTGGCAACTATAATTGAGAAATCGGGGTCCCTGCGTACTTTGGCGAGTATTTCCCCAGTACGCTTAACAGAATACTTTCAGGGACTGGACAAAGATGTCTTAACTACGAAGGAAAGGCAATTAGCTGCATCCACAGTGGCATGGCCACTGCTGAATGCTTTAAATCAAGCAGAGACAAGATCAGGTAATTTAGAAAATGAAAATCAGCTCCTAAAAGCTCGGATTGACAAATTGGAGCAAGAACTTAATGTATTGATGGGAAAAAAACCAGTTTTACAGTCTCTAGGCCAGGTCCGTAGTATTTCAATAGACGGTAGTCATATCTCTGAAGTAGCGGACCTGGTTCAAGAGGAAAACGGGAGTTCCAAATCAGACCTAGAGGTTCCAGTCATGGCGGATCCCCTGCAACTCCGTCCTATTATAACTCAAAAAACGAAAAAAGGTGCAAGATAGACCGGCAGGGGTGCCCCCTGACCAATGGCCCCCTGCCG
>NW_011207928.1:0-582 GCF_000146605.3 Meleagris gallopavo
CTGCGCTGGTCAGGCCTCAGCTGCAGTGCTGCGTCCAGATGTGGAGTCCTCAGTGCAGGGAGACATGGAGCTGTGCGAGTGCATCCAGAGTACAGCCACAAACACGAACCCAAGGATGGAACCCCTCTCCTGTAAGCAAGGAGAGCTGGGCTGTTCAGCCTCCTGGAGAAGTGAAGGCTCCAAGGGAACCTGGTAACAGCCTTTCAATACCTAAAGGAAAGAACAAGGGAAAATGGAGGTGAAATCTAAGGACAATGTCTTCTACAGTGAGGGTGCTGAGGCAGTGGCACAGGTTGCCAGAGACATGGTGGATGTGCTGGCCCTTTCAAGGTGAGCCTGGCTCAGACTCTGAGCAACTTGAGCTAGCTGTGGATGGGCAGCATGGGGGAGTCGGATCACATCGCAAACCTACCTGCATACAAGCAGCGCACCAACATGGGGTGCATGATGTTCATTACCTGCTGGACAGATCTCACACCACTGACTGGAGGAGCCCAGGCAATCCTTCAACTCCATCAGGCTGCAAATGGAATCAGAAGAGACGCAAAACATAATTAAAACACAACAAGGATGCACACAATG
>NW_011207929.1:0-581 GCF_000146605.3 Meleagris gallopavo
GTTATTTCCATCCATGTTTTCAATTGGCTATATATACCTATTGCTCCATAGAGCAAAGTGGTGAACTTAATTAAGGCCCAGTATGTTTTTAGCATTAAGAAAGAAGAGACAGTGGCATGCAGCCCCTTAAAAGGCAGTTTCAGTAGAGAAAGCATTTTTTCTCTTTTTTTTTCTTTTACAGAAACAAGATAGCAAGGCTCAAAGTTTACAAATATCCTAGAGTATTGGCCGTCCGCCTGGACTTTTCAAGGTCACGCTTTCAGACAGTACTGGTGAAACAGATAAACTTTCCCAATGAAGCTGTCTGAGAGCGGAGAGAGAGAATTGTTCAAAAAGCTAAAAAGCAACTGATGCCCGCATTCTCCACCAAGAATGTCAACGGTTTACGGGCTGGTTCGGCCCGGTTCCGTGACTAGAAGGGCGGAGGGATCCGCGGATCCGCGACCCCCGGAAAAAAAAAAGAAATAAGGGACCCCGAAATAATTGAAAACAGTGGCAACAATCTGAGGTAAAACAAAGTAATTTACTAAATATGGTATCAAACAGAATTTTATAAGGAGAGAGAATGTGAAATTGATAGT
>NW_011207930.1:0-611 GCF_000146605.3 Meleagris gallopavo
CCAAAACATGCTAGGGGATGAAAGGACTGAGCCTAGTCCTGCTCCATAAGGCCTGGGAGTACTGGTGGGTGGGAGCTGGACACAAGCCAGCAGTGGGCCCTTCCAGCCCAGAAAGCCAACCGTATCCTGGGCTGCATCCAAAGATGCGCAGTCAGCGGGCGAAGGGAGGAGATCCCCATCCCTCTGCTCTGCGCTGGTCAGGCCTCACCTGCAGTGCTGCGTCCAGATGTGGAGTCCTCAGTGCAGGGAGACATGGAGCTGTGCGAGTGCATCCAGAGTACAGCCACAAACACGAACCCAAGGATGGAACCCCTCTCCTGTAAGCAAGGAGAGCTGGGCTGTTCAGCCTCCTGGAGAAGTGAAGGCTCCAAGGGAACCTGCTAACAGCCTTTCAATACCTAAAGGAAAGAACAAGGGACAATTGAGGTGAAATCTAAGGAAACTGTCCTGTACAGTGAGGGTGCTGAGGCAGCGGCACAGGTTGCCAGAGACATGGTGAATGTGCTGGCCCTTTCGAAGGGGAGCCTGGCTCAGACTCTGAGCAACTTGATCTAGCTGTGGATGGTCAGCAGTGGGGAGTCGGATCACATCGCAAACCTACCTGCATACAA
>NW_011207931.1:0-581 GCF_000146605.3 Meleagris gallopavo
GACACTTTAAAAAGCAACATTTTTAGCACATCATTTAAAAATCTGACATATAATAAATAAATACTCAAAATTAATATTATCAGCTAGCAGGGCAGCACTAGTTAACATTAGGGAAGGAACTGTAAGGAAAGTCAGCTCCATCACCAAGACGAGTGCCATCACTTTCTCATGACCTACAGTTTTACAGACAATGTCTCTAGAAAAAAAAGAAAAAAACAATGGAAAGAAAGTTGCAAGCACAGAAATATGACAGGATCAGTTGGGAAGACATCAAGCTTGGTGAAGACAGTCTGACAGCTGAAAATGGGAAAAGACAAGTATTTTATATTCACTTTATTTGCCTTTAAGACCAACTGATCTGAATGTAAAATACACAGTCCACACTGCTGCCAGCAACTTAAAGGTTAAAAATGAGAAAAAAATGAGCTGAGAAATCATAGTTCATCCGCATTTCTGTGCCTATGAAAGGCCTGTTCTAACTATCTAGACTTAGCCCAAAATAATTACCTGATTAGCTCTATTCCAAAGTCATTACTTTTCAAACACAGACATGTACCTACCCAATCTGTAGACAGGCATAC
>NW_011207932.1:0-751 GCF_000146605.3 Meleagris gallopavo
TTGCGGTCAGCGAAGAAATCTAACTCCTGGCCAGGTCACCTGATGCTCTCTTCTTTGCCTGCACTGCTTCGCTTGCGCTTCTCTGCCTGCGCTTCTCATCTCAGCGTTGTGGTAAGGCCGATCCACCATCAATTTCACATTCTCTCTCCTTATAAAATTCTGTTGATACCATATTTAGGAAATTACTTTGTTTACCTCAGATTGTTGACACTGTTTTCAATTATTTCGGGGTCCCCTATTTCTTTTTCCGGGGTCGCGGATCGCGGATCCCTCCGCCCTTCTAGTCACGGAACCGGGCCGAACCAGCCCGTAAACCGTTGACATTCTTGGTGGAGAATGCGGGCAATAGTTGCTTTTTAGCTTTTGTAACAAATCTCTCTCTCCGCTCTCAGACAGCTTCATTGGGAAAGTTTATCTGTTTCACCAGTACTGTCTGAAAGCGTGACCTTGAAAAGTCCAGGCGGACTGCCAATACTCTAGGATATTTGTAAACTTTGAGCCTTGCTATCTTGTTTCTGTAAAAGAAAAAGAAAGAAATAAGCTTTCTCTACTGAAACTGCCTTTTAAAGGGGTCTGCATGCCACTGTCTCTTCTTTCTTAATGCTAAAAACATACTGGGCCTTAATTAAGTTCACCACTTTGCTCTATGGAGCAATAGGTATATATAGCCAATTGAAAACATGGATGGAAATAACTATGTGGCATCTGCATATTATGTGGCATACCATTCCAGAGGGAGCTGCTAATTTTA
>NW_011207933.1:0-497 GCF_000146605.3 Meleagris gallopavo
TCGGAAGTGGCCATGACCTTTCTGCTGCTATCAGTTCATTCCGGGGGAATAACTGCAGCTGACTGCAGCGTTGGTTTTGTTGTTCCATCCCCACAAAAGGTATTCTGAGAATCTGTTTTTTTCTTTTCCTATTATTAGTATTACTGCATTACTAGGATGATGGCTCATTGATGATGTACGTAGATTGCTCTGAAAGGAATGCCTCCTATTTATTTCCATAGAAATGACAACAGATACATAGAGTGAATTCTCAGCTACAAAACTCTGTTTTTCAACACGGTTACCACCATTAGCTATGCTTTTTTTCCAGTGTTGAACGAGTGCCTGCATGCTGTGCTTGGTTAAAAAGAAAAAACAATCTGGCTGTTTGGGTGGTTTGTCTTTTGCATCGCTGTTGCCACTGCTGAAGCCTCACTGCGCTCACATCCACGTGTTGGTCTTCATAAATGCTCTGTTCAGTGCGGAGGAGTTCAGTGACAGCCCTGTGCTCCGTGTCG
>NW_011207934.1:0-505 GCF_000146605.3 Meleagris gallopavo
CTGCTATCAGTTCATTCCGGGGGAATAACTGCAGCTGACTGCAGCGTTGGTTTTGTTGTTCCATCCCCACAAAAGGTATTCTGAGAATCTGTTTTTTTCTTGTTCCTATTATTAGTATTACTGCATTACTAGGATGATGGCTCATTGATGATGTACGTAGATTGCTCTGAAAGGAATGCCTCCTATTTATTTCCATAGAAATGACAACAGATACATAGAGTGAATTCTCAGCTACAAAACTCTGTTTTTCAACACGGTTACCACCATTAGCTATGCTTTTTTTCCAGTGTTGAACGAGTGCCTGCATGCTGTGCTTGTTTAAAAAGAAAAAAACAATCTGGCTGTTTGGGTGGTTTGTCTTTTGCATCGCTGTTGCCACTGCTGAAGCCTCACTGCGCTCACATCCACGTGTTGGTCTTCATAAATGCTCTGTTCAGTGCGGAGGAGTTCAGTGACAGCCCTGTGCTCCGTGCGCACCTCCACGTCAGGTGCTGTGCTGTCATCC
>NW_011207935.1:0-917 GCF_000146605.3 Meleagris gallopavo
GAGGGTGGATAGCGATAGGACAAGGGGAAATGGTTTTCAAGTGAGACAGGGGAGGTTTAGGTTGGTTATTAGGAGGCAGCTTTTCACGCACAGGGTGGTGACGCACTGGAATGTGTGCTTGAGAGTCACTTGCAGGATGATCTGCTCCATGATCCGTGACCAGCACAGAGGTGAGACTGACATGCTGGTAGTTCCCCGCGTCACACTTTCTATCCTTCCTGAGAGGTGTGCTGTCACCTTTTTTCTCCTCACCAGGGACTTGACCTGACTGCCTCGACTTGTGAAATACCATGGAGAGTGGCTCGGTGACTGCAGCCGTGAATTCCCTCGGAACTCTGGGACTCATCTCGTCAGGACCCAAAGACTCCTGGCTGTTTGGGTCCTCAGGTGGTCCAGAACCTGATCTGCCATGGCAGTGTGGGATGGGAAGGGGTGTGTGGGACTGAGGAAGCAATGGCAGTCCCCACCTCACCAAACCAAAGCAAAGATGAGGGCTGTGCATCATGAGCAGTTCTCAGACAAGATGGAAGCAAAAACGGTGTTGGGTAGCTGAGCCTTCTCTGGTGGTAAGCAACATCGTGCACAGAGTGCAGCCATGTGCTCCGAGCAAGGTGCACAGGTTTGTGCAAGAGGCACGGATGCAGGGCAGTGCCTTCATGACTGTATTGTGTCCAGCAGGTGGCAGCAGAGCTGCGGTGCTCCCAAGTGCCGTAACAACTGCACGGAGAGATGTGTTGGTCTCGGTGGAAACAGCAAGGAAGTGGAATCTGCATTTCCCGGAATGCCCCGGAACCTCACTTTGCTGACTGGTCATTGTCTGCCCAGCAGGTAAGGGCGATGCACACCCGCCAGCGTTTACCCATTCCAGAGCCCGGCACCATAGGGTTCCCCAGAGCTCTGAATTGCGCTTCATGGTG
>NW_011207936.1:0-545 GCF_000146605.3 Meleagris gallopavo
TTACACTCCATTACATTCCTCATCATGACACTTACTCCCAGACTTTTGGCATTTTACTGCGGAAAGACCATTTCGATCCAGAATATATGCCATTGGCCCTCACAAACACCGATTGCCTCACAAAGATGTGGCACATCCCAACAGAAAGACCATTTCTAGCCCCCAAAAGATGGCATTTACTCCCAGAAACACCAGCTTTCTCACACATTCCTCACCTTTTCCCCCACATAAGACCTTTTCACCCAGAAATGACAGTTCTCTTAGGAATACCTCCCAATTCCCCCTAATCTGCTACACCACACTCCGCACTATGACACTTTCTCCCCAAACTAGGACACTTTCTCCCAGAAAGGCCGCTTTTTCCCCCCAAAGTACACCGTTGGCTTCCAAAAAGAACACATTCTCTCCCAGAAATACCTCCCTTCCCCAATACAATGACATTACCTCCCAGTAATGCTACCTTGGGCCCAAACGTTGGACAGCTTCTCCCGCAAGTACTACTTTTCCATCCGAAAGAGGACATCTTCTCCCCAAAGAATGCTATT
>NW_011207937.1:0-728 GCF_000146605.3 Meleagris gallopavo
CTTCTCCCGCAAGTACTACTTTTCCATCCGAAAGAGGACATCTTCTCCCCAAAGAATGCTATTTCTCCGGAAACAAAGCAGCTTTCTCACAAATGGGTGGCATTTCCAACCAACTATGCTACTCTCTCCCAGAAAGAGCACTTTTTCTGACAAGTACCTTCCCTTTTCTCTCAAAAATACTGCTAGGCACTCCTCAAGAGGACATTTGCTCCCATCTACACCCCGTTTTCTCCCCAAAGGACCCCTTTTCACACCAAAAATACCACACTTGCCCTCCAAGAGAAGTCAGTCTTTCCCACAATTGTCCACTTTTCTCCCACGTACTTGTCATTTTCTCCCAGAAATACCACATTTCACTTGGAAATTGGGCCTGTGCTTCCAAAAAGATGATATTTTCTCCCAGGTATACCTGTTTTCTTCAAACTACCGCACGTTTTCTCCCAAAAAGACTAGATGACAAGACCAAATAGGACACTTGCAACCAAGAATAGGACATCTTCTCCCACTAATACCACTTCTCTCCCAAGGATAGGACATTTTCCCTAAATGCTATGGCAGTTCTGCTAAGAAATACTCCTTTCCTTCCCTAAATGGGACATATGCACCCACAAAAGACCACGACTCCGAGAAATTCCTCCCAATTACACTCCATTACATTCCTCATCATGACACTTACTCCCAGACTTTTGGCATTTTACTGCGGAAAGACCAATTTCGATCCAGAATAT
>NW_011207938.1:0-495 GCF_000146605.3 Meleagris gallopavo
AATGACACAGCGTGGCTCACACCCTCATTTTTCATGGCTCACTGTTATGCTAGCTGCCATCCATGTCCACTCTGCATATTCTTACAGCTCTTCTGGAGACCATGAGACAGATTTATGGTTGAACTAAAAGGAATTTTTTCGTATTGCTCTAGTTCCACATTATTATCCCTAGTATCGTTATATTAAAAAAAATAATAATAATAATAAAAAAGCATTTTGAAGTAGTATGATATATATTCTGTGCCTCAGAACGTGGTACATGTGGCATGAGAGAGTTTTGGGGCCATAAGGAGTGCCCTGACAGCATCAGAACTGTAAGAGCAGAGAGCTATGCGTGATGCAGCGCTATTCATGTCACCCACAGGAAGCAGGAGGTGGAAAAAAATATTGCCAGAACTGTGATCGGATTGTGTCTCATAAGGAACTATTCCATTAGTTCTAGAAGAGAGCTTTGAAGCAATGTATATTCAGGATTATCGTCAGCATGCCAGGTGC
>NW_011207939.1:0-504 GCF_000146605.3 Meleagris gallopavo
AAGAGGATTTACTTTGTATTTTGCAGTTAGGTTAAATGCAGTTTAGCTTCTGTATTCTTACCTGGAAGCTTATCCAACTGGCACTTTGTTAAATGGAAGATGGCATTGTCACAAGTTCAAGACATTTGGGACTACAAACCTCCCCAGCTAATTTGACAAGCGTCCAGACTGCACCAATAATTCAGGATGTTGAGTAGTCGGAGACAAACATCAGTGAGATTTGTGGCCTCTAGAAGCTTCTGTCATTCTGCATCAGTTTCCCTCGCCCGTGGCATTATGCAGGATCACTGAGGCACTTCTGTGGGCACCAGATTACAAGAGTGGAAGGTGAAACTTTCTGTAATGTTTGCTGCAGATGTTACAGAAAGGAGTCCTGTGTGTTCTAGGTTGAAGAGGAAAGTGGAGAGCTGTCTTTTTCTTTTTCTCTCTCTGCCTTTTACATCCACAACCTGTGTTCATTTCTCAAGCTGTTTGACCTTCCTGTCTTCTCTGATCTGTCTGTAT
>NW_011207940.1:0-596 GCF_000146605.3 Meleagris gallopavo
ATTATGCAAGATCACTGAGGCACTTCTGTGGGCACCAGATTACAAGAGTGGAAGATGAAACTTTCTGTAATGTTTGCTGCAGATGTTACAGAAAGGAGTCCTGTGTGTTCTAGGTTGAAGAGGAAAGTGGAGAGCTGTCTTTTCTTTTTCTCTCTCTGCCTTTTACATCCACAACCTGTGTTCATTTCTCAAGCTGTTTGACCTTCCTGTCTTCTCTGATCTGTCTGTATGACAGTTACAGTATTTGTGTATTTGTGACATGACCATTGGTTATATCTGTTGTGTGCACTATTAGACATGATATAAACAAACAAAACTGCAACCATAAACTTAAGGTTGGAAAGTAGCTTGTTGTCTTGTTGGGGTTTTTTTGCACTCTGCTAGTTGGGGGCTAGAAAAGCCTCACGGAACCTTGTGTGTTCCTTGACATCTGAAGCACTCAGTCTCAGCAGAGCAGCACAGCACAGGCAATTCCCCAGCCATGTGGGAGGGGTAGTGTCAGAGGATGCTCGAAATATGGGTTCATGGCTGTCTTCTGTCATCCTGTCTCTGTGCTTCCCTGGCCCATCACTGCTGCTTTGGATTTTATGCTGGTT
>NW_011207941.1:0-613 GCF_000146605.3 Meleagris gallopavo
AGCCGTTGCCCCCTCCTGCTTATGCGCTCCCTTCGAGTCTTGGAAGGCTGTCATGAGCTATCTCCAGAGCTTTCTCTTCCCCCACAGAAACATTCCCAGTTCCGTCAACATTTCTTTCTAAGAGAGGTGCTCCAGCCCTCTGATCATCTTCGTGGCCCTTCTCTGGACCTGCTCCAAAAGCTCCACATCATTCCCGTGCTGGAGCCCCAGGCCTGGACGCAGTGCTGCACATGGGGCCGCACCAGAGCCGAGTCGAGGGGGACAATCACCTCCCACTCCCTGCTGGTCGCTCCTCTTTGAATGCAGCCCAGGATACAGTTGGCCTTCTGGGCTGCAAGTGCACACTACTGGCTTATGTCCAGCTCTTTGTCCACCAGGATCCCCGAGTCCTCCGCAGGGCTGCTCTCAAGGGCTTCTACGCCCACTTTGTACAAGCATCTGGGTTTCCCCTTCATCAGGGACATCAACAGTGGGGTTGAGTGCACCCTAAGGACACCAAGCTGTGGGGTGCAGTGACACAGCAGAGGGACGGGATGCCATCCACAGAGACCTCAACAGGCTGAGCAGTGGGCACAGATCCAAGTGCAGGGTCAGTAGCTGGGATGAGGGAACA
>NW_011207942.1:0-788 GCF_000146605.3 Meleagris gallopavo
CTGATCATCTTCGTGGCCCTTCTCTGGACCTGCTCCAAAAGCTCCACATCATTCCCGTGCTGGAGCCCCAGGCCTGGACGCAGTGCTGCACATGGGGCCGCACCAGAGCCGAGTCGAGGGGGACAATCACCTCCCACTCCCTGCTGGTCGCTCCTCTTTGAATGCAGCCCAGGATACAGTTGGCCTTCTGGGCTGCAAGTGCACACTACTGGCTTATGTCCAGCTCTTTGTCCACCAGGATCCCCGAGTCCTCCGCAGGGCTGCTCTCAAGGGCTTCTACGCCCACTTTGTACAAGCATCTGGGTTTCCCCTTCATCAGGGACATCAACAGTGGGGTTGAGTGCACCCTAAGGACACCAAGCTGTGGGGTGCAGTGACACAGCAGAGGGACGGGATGCCATCCACAGAGACCTCAACAGGCTGAGCAGTGGGCACAGATCCAAGTGCAGGGTCAGTAGCTGGGATGAGGGAACACCCACCACCAAAACATGCTAGGGGATGAAAGGACTGAGCGTAGTCCTGCTCCATAAGGCCTGGGAGTACTGGTGGGTTGGAGCTGGACACAAGCCAGCAGTGGGCCCTTCCAGCCCAGAAAGCCAACCGTATCCTGGGCTGCATCCAAAGATGCGCAGTCAGCGGGCGAAGGGAGGAGATCCCCATCCCTCTGCTCTGCGCTGGTCAGGCCTCAGCTGCAGTGCTGCGTCCAGATGTGGAGTCCTCAGTGCAGGGAGACATGGAGCTGTGCGAGTGCATCCAGAGTACAGCCACAAACACGAACCCAAGGATGG
>NW_011207943.1:0-823 GCF_000146605.3 Meleagris gallopavo
ACGGATCATGGAGCAGATCATCCTGGAAGTGACTCTCAAGCACACATTCCAGTGCGTCACCACCCTGTGCGTGAAAAGCTGCCTCCTAAGAACCAACCTAAACCTCCCCTGTCTCACTTGAAAACCATTTCCCCTTGTCCTATCGCTATCCACCCTCCTAAACAGCCGTTGCCCCCTCCTGCTTATGCGCTCCCTTTGAGTCTTGGAAGGCTGTCATGAGCTATCTCCAGAGCTTTCTCTTCTCCCACAGTAACAATCCCAGTTCCGTCAACATTTCTTTCTCAGAGAGGTGCTCCAACCCTCTGATCATCTTCGTGGCCCTTCTCTGGACCTGCTCCAAAAGCTCCACATCATTCCTGTGCTGGAGCCCCAGGCCTGGACGCAGTGCTGCACATGGGGCCGCACCAGAGCCGAGTCGAGGGGGACAATCACCTCCCTCTCCCTGCTGGTCGCTCCTCTTTGAATGCAGCCCAGGATCTAGTTGGACTTCTGGGCTGCAAGTGCACACTACTGGCTTATGTCCAGCTCTTTGTCCACCAGGATCCCCGAGTCCTCCGCAGGGCTGCTCCCAAGGGCTTCTACGCCCAGTTTGTACAAGCATCTGGGTTTCCCCTTCATCAGGGACATCAACAGTGGGGTTGAGTGCACCCTAAGGACACCAAGCTGTGGGGTGCAGTGACACAGCAGAGGGACGGGATGCCATCCACAGAGACCTCAACAGGCTGAGCAGTGGCCACAAATCCAAGTGCAGGGTCAGTAGCTGGGATGAGGGACAGCCACCACCAAAACATGCTAGGGATGAAAGGACTGAGCGTAGTCCTGC
>NW_011207944.1:0-868 GCF_000146605.3 Meleagris gallopavo
CAGGGCTGCTCCCAAGGGCTTCTACGCCCAGTTGGTACAAGCATCCGGGTTTCCCCTTCATCAGGGACATCAACAGTGGGGTTGAGTGCACCCTAAGGACACCAAGCTGTGGGGTGCAGTGACACAGCAGAGGGACGGGATGCCATCCACAGAGACCTCAACAGGCTGAGCAGTGGGCACAGATCCAAGTGCAGGGTCAGTAGCTGGGATGAGGGAACACCCACCACCAAAACATGCTAGGGGATGAAAGGACTGAGCGTAGTCCTGCTCCATAAGGCCTGGGAGTACTGGTGGGTGGGAGCTGGACACAAGCCAGCAATGGGCCCTTCCAGCCCAGAAAGCCAACCGTATCTTGGGCTGCATCCAAAGATGCGCAGTCAGCGGGCCAAGGGAGGAGATCCCCATCCCTCTGCTCTGCGCTGGTCAGGCCTCAGCTGCAGTGCTGCGTCCAGATGTGGAGTCCTCAGTGCAGGGAGACATGGAGCTGTGCGAGTGCATCCAGAGTACAGCCACAAACGCGAAGCCAAGGATGGGAACCCCCTCTCCTGTAAGCAAGGAGAGCTGGGCTGTTCAGCCTCCTGGAGAAGTGAAGGCTCCAAGGGAACCTGGTAACAGCCTTTCAATACCTAAAGGAAAGAACAAGGGAAAATGGAGGTGAAATCTAAGGAAAATGTCTTGTACAGTGAGGGTGCTGAGGCAGTGGCACAGGTTGCCAGAGACATGGTGGATGTGCTGGCCCTTTCAAGGTGAGCCTGGCTCAGACTCTGAGCAACTTGATCTAGCTGTGGATGGTCAGCATGGGGGAGTCGGATCACATCGCAAACCTACCTGCATACAAGCAGCGCACCAACATGGGGTGCATGATGTT
>NW_011207945.1:0-625 GCF_000146605.3 Meleagris gallopavo
ACAATGTCAGATAATTATTACTATTCTATCCTATGTTCTGCAGCTGAGCTGGAGTTTGTCATCCTTGAAGAAGGATCTTCCTCTGAAAGGGGAGTAAAACATCATGCTCCTACTGGGAGCAGAGCAGAGACACAGATCTGATATGAGTGTTGGTTTCACACTGTCCTTATGCCCTCTGTTGCAGTTTGTATCTAGAGAGAGCCCTTGTGTGTCAGCCCGTTGTGTAAACTGCTGTAGTTTTGTGCCTCAGGGAGGAGTGATCCTTTAAACAAATGGTGGGTGTACAGAGGGTATGGGGTGAGATGCATGCCTCTGGCTCCATCCAGTGGGTTTTCTGTCACTGAAGGCTTTAAGCACAGGTTAGGTACTGGAAGATTTGAGTATTTCTACACAAATAGGTTAGAACTTTGCATTTCTGAAGTTGCTGATATCGCTGAGTAAAGCAAATGATTACAGCACAAGCATTTTCCTGGGCATCTTACGAAATGCCTGTATCTGCAGAACCTTTCCCCTGTGAAAAAGAAAGCGTTGTCTATTCTTTTGGAAGGAACTGGCTTCCAGCTGAGAAGCTGCTGGATTCATGGGCTCAGACAGTCACTTGGAATGGAGGTGACTTGTAGAGATT
>NW_011207946.1:0-521 GCF_000146605.3 Meleagris gallopavo
CCCACCCACCAGTACTCCCAGGCCTTATGGAGCAGGACTACGCTCAGTCCTTTCATCCCCTAGCATGTTTTGGTGGTGGCTGTTCCCTCATCCCAGCTACTGACCCTGCACTTGGATTTGTGCCCACTGCTCAGCCTGTTGAGGTCTCTGTGGATGGCATCCCGTCCCTCTGCTGTGTCACTGCACCCCACAGCTTGGTGTCCTTAGGGTGCACTCAACCCCACTGTTGATGTCCCTGATGAAGGGGAAACCCAGATGCTTGTACCAACTGGGCGTAGAAGCCCTTGGGAGCAGCCCTGCGGAGGACTCGGGGATCCTGGTGGACAAAGAGCTGGACATAAGCCAGTAGTGTGCACTTGCAGCCCAGAAGGCCAACTGTATCCTGGGCTGCATTCAAAGAGGAGCGACCAGCAGGGAGAGGGAGGTGATTGGTCCCCCTCTACTCGGCTCTGGTGTGCGGCCCCATGTGCAGCACTGCGTCCAGGCCTGGGGCTCCAGCACGGGAATGATGTGGAGCTTTT
>NW_011207947.1:0-630 GCF_000146605.3 Meleagris gallopavo
TTATTAGGAGGCAGCTTTTCACGCACAGGGTGGTGACGCACTGGAATGTGTGCTTGAGAGTCACTTCCAGGATGATCTGCTCCATGATCCGTGACCAGCACAGAGGTGAGACTGACATGCTGGTAGTTGCCCGCGTCACACTTTCTATCCTTCCTGAGAGGTGTGCTGTCACCTTTTTTCTCCTCAGCAGGGACTTGACCTGACTGCCTCGACTTCTGAAATACCATGGAGAGTGGCTCGGTGACTGCAGCGGTGAATTCCCTCGGAACTCTGGGACTCATCTCGTCAGGACCCAAAGACTCCTGGCTGTTTGGGTCCTCAGGTGGTCCAGAACCTGATCTGCCATGGCAGTGTGGGATGGGAAGGGGTGTGTGGGACTGAGGAAGCAATGGCAGTCCCACCTCACCAAAGCAAAGATGAGGGCTGTGCATCATGAGCAGTTCTCAGACAAGATGGAAGCCAAATGGTGTTGGGTAGCTGAGCCTTCTCTGGTGGTAAGCAACATGGGTGCACAGAGTGCAGCCATGTGCTCCGAGCAAGGAGCACAGGTTTGTGGCAAGAGGCCCGGATGCAGGGCAGTGCCTTCATGCCTGTATTGTGTCCAACAGGTGGCAGCAGAGCTGCGGTGCT
>NW_011207948.1:0-597 GCF_000146605.3 Meleagris gallopavo
CAATTAAGAGCTTGGTAGATCTAAGAGTGATTTGTCTGGTCATCTCAATTTAAATTGAAATTGTACCTATTTTCTAGTCTAGTAAAATATATGGTGTCACATTAGGATTTTTAAAGGAGCTTTTTCTAGGGAGTGCAGAAAAGCTACTGAGCAGTGCATAAATAACCGGATACTAGAAGCTGAATAAATTCTCTGCCAAAAGCATAAGGGGATGTAAACAAACACATCTGTGGAATATCGCATTTTCTCTAACAAAGAACACTCCTTCCTTAAGCCACGGCAACTGCTCACTGGTTATCTGATGGATATCTACATGATTTTACTCGAGGTGGCTGGCAAAAATAAGCACGTCTGCCTGATAATTGTTTTAATGTGACAAACTGTGTAAGTGATATTGCATGTTGTACAAAAGCTGTACTCACATTATCTAACTGTACAGTTTTCATCTTCTAGAAAATGTGTGTTCTGTTCAACAGGCCTGCTCATGGAACATTGGATTAGTCCAAGTTTTTAGCTATACAAAACATGCTTTCAGAATATAGTAAATAAATATTTGAATCTATTTAAACTACACACATCCAAAGAAAAAAACAACAA
>NW_011207949.1:0-575 GCF_000146605.3 Meleagris gallopavo
TTGTTTCCAAGTCACTCTCAGTGACATCTGAAAAGTCGTGGCAGTCAGGTGGGGTCCCTGGTGAGTGGAAGAAAGGCAATATCACACCCATTTTTACAAAGGGTAAAAGACCCCGGGAGCTACTGGCCTGTCTGTTTCACCTCTGTGCCGGGGAAGATCATAGAGCAGATCCTCCTGGAAGCAGTGCTGAGGCACACGGAAGGCAAGGAGCCGATACAGGAGAACCCGCATGGCTTCACCAAGGGCAAATCCTGCTTGACCAACCTGGTGGCCTTCTGTGATGGTGTCACTACCTCAGTGGACAAGGGAGAGCCACTGGTGTCATCTCTCTGGATTAAAGTAAGGCCTTTAACAAGGCAGCATCCTTCTCTACAAGCTGGAAAGAGACGTGTTTGATGGGTGGGCTGTTTGACGGATGAAGGACTGGCTGCAGGATTGGTCATGGTTTCATGATTTTTCATTATCAGTATTCCACATCATAACATCATGTAATGCACTGGGGGTTCACTGCTGATGCTCAAGTTCCGGGTGCCTGTCCAGAGGAGAAGAAGAGCTGCATTTCCCCAGGGGGCTTT
>NW_011207950.1:0-668 GCF_000146605.3 Meleagris gallopavo
CGTGGCAGTCAGGTGGGGTCCCTGGTGAGTGGAAGAAAGGCAATATCACACCCATTTTTACAAAGGGTAAAAGACCCCGGGAGCTACTGGCCTGTCTGTTTCACCTCTGTGCCGGGGAAGATCATAGAGCAGATCCTCCTGGAAGCAGTGCTGAGGCACACGGAAGGCAAGGAGCCGATACAGGAGAACCCGCATGGCTTCACCAAGGGCAAATCCTGCTTGACCAACCTGGTGGCCTTCTGTGATGGTGTCACTACCTCAGTGGACAAGGGAGAGCCACTGGTGTCATCTCTCTGGATTAAAGTAAGGCCTTTAACAAGGCAGCATCCTTCTCTACAAGCTGGAAAGAGACGTGTTTGATGGGTGGGCTGTTTGACGGATGAAGGACTGGCTGCAGGATTGTCATGGTTTCATGATTTTTCATTATCAGTATTCCACATCATAACATCATGTAATGCACTGGGGGTTCGACTGCTGATGCTCAAGTTCCGGGTGCCTGTCCAGAGGAGAAGAAGAGCTGCATTTCCCCAGGGGGCTTTGCGGTCAGCGAGGAGATAGAACTCCCGGCAAGGTCACCTGATGCTCTCTTCTTTGCCTGCACTGCTTCGCTTGCGCTTCTCTGCCTGCGCTTCTCTGCCTGCGCTTCTCATCTCAGCGTTGTGGTAAGG
>NW_011207951.1:0-645 GCF_000146605.3 Meleagris gallopavo
AGGGCCTAGCAGTTATTGTTACTGAGGAGATTACCTAGTGAGATCCAATAATTCCAATAATGGTTGGAATTTTGGGTTCTGAGAAAGTCCAAGGTTTAGTCTGCACATATAGTAACCATACGGTGTGTTTGCATATATGCACACCATGTAAAATGTGTTTCTTAATTAGGATATCTGGTAACTTTAAGCAAAATTATAGTACCTCTTGTTAAAGTCAGTTCTCTCCATTATAGCAAGCTGTTTTCCATTTGTTTTGTTTTCTTTTCTTTTGGCCAGATTTCAGCAGTTCTGTGTGATATTTTAAGGGGGATATGTCTTCCTCACACCAAATTTATTGAAAGTTTCTGCTGAAATATTCCCAAGAATGATGATGATAAGGAACTCTACATTGAATTTTTAATTCCCGGCAATCACTCACATTAAAATTTCTGGCAGTCACTTAAAACTGAATGAGAACCTAAAAGGTTCAGCAAGAACAAGAGCAAGGTGTTGCACTTGGATCACAGCAATCCTAAGTAAGAGTACATACTAGGACAAGAATTCATTTAGACTAGCAGAGAAGAACTTGTGGACCCTTATGGGCCAAAATCTAGACATGAGCCAGCAGTGTGTGCTTGCAGGTCAGAAGGCCAATGACATCTTGGG
>NW_011207952.1:0-814 GCF_000146605.3 Meleagris gallopavo
AGAAACCACAGAAACAACACGGAAACCAACCGAGGAAACCAACATCAACCCATGCAGCAGCAGCAGAAGCCTCTGCAGCAACATGAAAAGCAAAGAATACACGGTCATGGCGAAGCACCGATGACCACCGAGTCTGCAGGAGGCCAACATCTTGGCATCCGTGCCCGGGAGGAGGAAAGGGTAGCTACTGGGCATGCTGCTGCCTCCACCACACACGCACCTTCAGGGTCGCCAGCCCAGAAGGAGGCTGTCCCTGCCAGCTGGAACAAAACACCTCTCTGGAGGAAGGCAAAGCACTGCCAGTCATGCCAAGGAGGACGGAAGGGTAGCTACCGGGCATGGATCCACCCAGCCAGCAGAGGAAAAGCCGACCGGCCAGCACAAGGCAAGAGGCAAGGATGCCCACGAGGCGTGGACCCACCTGGGAAGCCCAGAAGGAGCTGCAAATGCAGCAAGCACTGCACAAACGCCTAGACAGCTGGCTGCGCTTCCAGAAGCCTGCAAAGGAAAAACACAACAGTCAAGGCCCAGAGACAGCATCAGGGAACTGAAGGCAAGGGAAAAAAACTGCATGGGCAAGGAGACAAGGAAGGCAAAGCAAGGCAACGCAAAGACGGAAAGCAAAGGAGACACTCAAAGCACACCCAAGAAACATCCTCTGAACACGACAGGAATGCCTGCAGCAACGAACAAGATCATGCAAAGAAAGGAGCAGGAAAGACAAAGAACCAACAAGTATGAAACAAAGACGACGCAAAGCAAACAAAAAGACCTCACTGACAGAAAAGAACGAAGGACAAACAGCAATACAAGG
>NW_011207953.1:0-868 GCF_000146605.3 Meleagris gallopavo
GATGCCTTGGCTGCTCCCTAACACCTGTCATCATCACGCTGCGGCAGGACGAGCTCACCATGACCAATGTCAGGCAGTACTGCTTGATTTGCAGCTCACTGGCTCTTGCAGAAGAATCAAACTGCAGGACCTTTTGCTCACCCTGCAGCACACAAATGCTACAGAATCGGAAACAACTTGGGAAGCTCTGGGTCTGCAAGACTGCATGGACATGCACCGACAGGTGATGTCAGTTGCTCTTCCTTTTCCCACTGATGCTTTCACTTCATTGTAGAAGGCCACCAAATTGAGCAGGCTGCATGTCTCTCTTTCCACTGTTCCTGCATTTCCTTCTTGTTGCCATCTTTTCCTCAAAGCAAAAGAATTTGGAGGTAACCACCTACAGTTACGTGAGCGATTTCAGCATCTATTTCTGATCATGGCAGTAACTTCAGAGGTCACACTTAATTTACGGTGCCTGTTCTAATTCTGACCAAGGTTGTAGTTGCAGCTGACTTCCCAAGGCTGCAATATGTGGTGGTGACACAGCCTTGGGCTTCTGCATTTGTGCTAATCCCACGTTTCCTTTCTCTGTCTCGCAGGTCAGCTCGTGCTGGAAGCAGATGGTATCCCAGAATGAATGAAGGTCAGTGCAGGAGTAGCTGCTGATGGGAGGAAGGAAGTCCATGAGAATGAGCTCTGAAGCATCTGCAGGTATGGTACCGGAGGAGGCAGCAATGATGTCGGAGGGCTTCCCAGCAGGAAGCTGTCTCATCCAAATGCTTGCTGAGTGTTTGGAAGCCCAAACCCTTCCAGCCTCCAAGCTGAAGGCAGCCCAGAGGCAACATCTCCTTGGTCTGACTGCGTGGTGCCTGAGCAAGAGGGTGAT
>NW_011207954.1:0-630 GCF_000146605.3 Meleagris gallopavo
AGTGCTGGCAGGGCCCCTCTGCTCCTTGGCAAGGGGGTCCGGCTTGGGCCGTGGCTGCCTCGGCCTTGCCATGGCCCCTTCCCCTCCACCGCCTCCAGCCAGCACGACAGGCACAGAGCAGAACCCTGGGGACGGCCCTCAGGGACACCTGGCCCTGCCAGCTGCTCACTGCTGCTCGCATTTGCTCTCTCCTCTGCAGTGTGTGTGCTGTGTGGCCGGGCAGATGTCAACCCGGACGCCTTTGGGCACATGCTGTCTGAAAGTGGGATTCACGTCCACGAGTTCTGCTTGGTGAGTTCTCTCATGGGCTCCTTCCAGATTCCTGCCGGGGATGCTCCTTTCCTTTCTGTCCTAATGAGATCCTGCTCTTTCCTCTCCTACAGGGGTTTGCCAACATCAATTCTGAAGCAAGACCAAGGCAGTCGGGAACTGAGGGCCTCCCCGTTGCTGCCATCAGACGTGCAGTCAAACAGGCCACCAAGCAGGTGAGGACCTGCACGGAGCAGGCAGATTTGTGCCAGGAGGGGCTCACACCAGCTTAGTCCGGACCAAGGGAAGCAATCGCAGCCCTTCCAACCACCTCCACGACAAAGTGCTGCCACAGGAGATGAGCCCTGTCTGCTAGGCATC
>NW_011207955.1:0-805 GCF_000146605.3 Meleagris gallopavo
GCTCCCTTCGAGTCTTGGAAGGCTGTCATGAGCTATCTCCAGAGCTTTTCTCTTCTCCCACACAAACAATCCCAGTTCCCTCAACATTTCTTTCTAAGAGAGGTGCTCCAGCCCTCTGATCATCTTCGTGGCCCTTCTCTGGACCTGCTCCAAAAGCTCCACATCATTCCCGTGCTGGAGCCCCAGGCCTGGACGCAGTGCTGCACATGGGGGCCCCCACACCCAGAGCCGAGTCGAGGGGGACAATCACCTCCCTCTCCCTGCTGGTCGCTCCTCTTTGAATGCAGCCCAGGATACAGTTGGCCTTCTGGGCTGCAAGTGCACACTACTGGCTTATGTCCAGCTCTTTGTCCACCAGGATCCCCGAGTCCTCCGCAGGGCTGCTCCAAGGGCTTCTACGCCCACTTTGTACAAGCATCTGGGTTTCCCCTTCATCAGGGACATCAACAGTGGGGTTAAGTGCACCCTAAGGACACCAAGCTGTGGGGTGCAGTGACACAGCAGAGGGACGGGATGCCATCCACAGAGACCTCAACAGGCTGAGCAGTGGGCACAAATCCAAGTGCAGGGTCAGTAGCTGGGATGAGGGAACAGCCACCACCAAAACATGCTAGGGGATGAAAGGACTGAGCGTAGTCCTGCTCCATAAGGCCTGGGAGTACTGGTGGGTGGGAGCTGGACACAAGCCAGCAGTGGGCCCTTCCAGCCCAGAAAGCCAACCGTATCCTGGGCTGCATCCAAAGATGCGCAGTCAGCGGGCCAAGGGAGGAGATCCCCATCCCTCTGCTCTGCGCTGGTCAGGCCT
>NW_011207956.1:0-526 GCF_000146605.3 Meleagris gallopavo
CCTAGAGCCTGCACCTGTCCATCTCACCTTTGGATGACTTGTCTGGAAGGATGCCACGAGGGACAGCATCAAAGGCCTCCCTGAAATCTAGAAAGATTACATCCTCTGCCTTCATACACTAAGTGGGTGGCCTTCTCGTAGAGCCACAGTTGATGACCAAGGCTGGCTGCACACATCTCTCTTACAGATGGTTAGGCCACCAGGCTGTTGACCCAGGCAGAGCTTTAGCACACACAAGCATTTTTTACCAGGATGTTGTGCTGAACTCTAACACTTACCCCCAGGCTTGCTGACTGTGTTGCACTGGCCTGTCCTGTTTGGGATGGAATCCTTAAGTGGATGCGCTTGCCACAACCTTCCTGGATTGAAGCAAGAGATAGGTTGCTGACATCTGCTCATAATGCCACTGGAAAACAAGAGTATGTAGGTCTCTTCAGAAAAAGTTGTCAGTACAAAGAAAGCTTGGCGTTCTAAACATTTTGGCATGTCTGGAATAGTTTCCCCTTGATGTGCAACCTTCTGATGT
>NW_011207957.1:0-1021 GCF_000146605.3 Meleagris gallopavo
CTGTTGACCCAGGCAGAGCTTTAGCACACACAAGCATTTTTTACCAGGATGTTGTGCTGAACTCTAACACTTACCCCCAGGCTTGCTGACTGTGTTGCACTGGCCTGTCCTGTTTGGGATGGAATCCTTAAGTGGATGCGCTTGCCACGAACCTTCCTGGATTGAAGCAAGAGATAGGTTGCTGACATCTGCTCATAATGCCACTGGAAAACAAGAGTATGTAGGTCTCTTCAGAAAAGTTGTCAGGACAAAGAAAGCTTGGCGTTCTAAACATTTTGGCATGTCTGCAATAGTTTCCCCTTGATGTGCAACCTTCTGATGTCTGATCACATCAGAGTAGTTTCAGACCTTAGCTGTTCACACAACAAGTTTAAGACAAAGCAGCAGACTACTCTTGTTTTTGCTTCAGAGCAGTACAGTGGCTGAAAGGGAAAACTAAAGCTGCTGCTGCTAGAATCTCTCTCCTGAAGTGAATGGCAAAGCTCCTATTAATGCATTTTGCACAGCATTTCAGCTGGGCTCCCATTTTGGGGGTTATGGTTCAGCCCAGCTCCAAGGAGCATCAACATTCAGCTTGATTCTCAGCAGCTTTGGGACTACTAGGAGAACCATGGGTACAGTGCTTGACAGACTCACAGTGGAGTACAATTAGCTTGAATTACTTGTAAGGCATTAGAAGTCCTCTGATAAAGGACTGTAGAAAATATCACAGACTAATATGGAAGAACTTCTTCCCTTCTAGGTAGCTTGTTCTCATTATTTCTGTACCTGAGGCAAAGTAGAAATGACTTCACAAGTGATCTCTCCTAGGTAAACTACATTTATACCTACTCCTACTAAAGTTATACGGAAATGTTCACAATCCTTCCCAATGCCTCCACTTTCTATCTAATAGAAAGACAATTCAATTTCAAGAGTACACATCCTCTTTTAAATCTCTTCTGCAGCTCATAATGTCATTCTTAACATTTAGACAATATCTCTAGAAGCACTCAGTTTAGCTTTTCTCATTGATTTTCAA
>NW_011207958.1:0-519 GCF_000146605.3 Meleagris gallopavo
ACCGTGCCTGAAGCTGATAAATCCATGGAGGTAACGGATACATCAAATGGGGACCAGAATCCCCAAAACAGCCTATTGGAGGGGCTGATCAACTTGATTTCCTCCCAGCCGGTGGCAGCTAATGTCTCAGCTATCAAAAGAAGACGTTCTCCTGCTCGAGCAAGTGACAACAGTAAGACCACATCACGTTTTGCCTTGTGGCATTACCTACGTGACCATGGAGAAGATATGAAGGAGTGGCATAAACAACCTACTCCTGTACTTCAAGCACGGGTAAGAGAGTTACAAGACAAATCAACCACCAAGGTGAACTTCTCTAAAAAGGTGATTGCTCCAGTTGCTGCAGACAGTGAAGGTAACAAATAGAGGGGCCCTGCCCCCAGCCAGGGGGGGGAAAGGATAATAGAGTTTATTGGACTGTGTGGATTAGATGGCCTGGCACATCAGAATCAACGAAAATATAAGGCCCTGGTGGATACTGGTGCACAGTGCACTCTAATGCCCTCGAGTCACCAAGGG
>NW_011207959.1:0-812 GCF_000146605.3 Meleagris gallopavo
GTCCTGTTGAGGAGTGTCTAGCAGTATTTTTGAGAGAAAAAGGGAAGGTACTTGTCAGAAAAGTGCTCTTTCTGGGGAGAGAGTAGCATAGTTGGTTGGAAAATGCCACTCATTTGTGAGAAAGCTGCTTTGTTTCCGGGAGAAAATAGCATTCTTTGGGGAGAAGATGTCCTCTTGTGGATGGAAAAGTAGTATTAGTGGGAGAAGCTGTCCAATGTTTGGGCCCAAGGTAGCATTACTGGGAGGCAATGTCATTGTATTGGAGAAGGGTGGTATTTCTTGGGGAGAATGTGTTCTTTTTGGAAGCCAACGGTGTACTTTGGGGGGAAAAAGCGGCCTTTCTGGGAGAAAGCGTCCTAGTTTGGGAGAAAGTGTCATAGTGCGGAGTGTGGTGTAGCAGATTAGGGGGAATTGGGAGGTATTCCTAAGAGAACTGTCATTTCTGGGTGAAAAGGTCTTATGTGGGGGGGAAAAGGTGAGGAATGTGTGAGAAAGCTGGTGTTTCTGGGAGTAAATGCCATCTTTTGGGGGCTAGAAATGGTCTTTCTGGTGGGATGTGCCACGTATTTGTGAGGCAATCGGTGTTTGTGAGGGCCAATGGCATATATTCTGGATCGAAATGGTCTTTCCGCAGTAAAATGCCAAAAGTCTGGGAGTAAGTGTCATGATGAGGAATGTAATGGAGTGTAATTGGGAGGAACTGGGAGGAATTTCTCGGAGTCGTGGTCTTTGTGGGTGCATATGTCCCATTTAGGGAAGGAAAGGAGTATTTCTTAGCAGAACTGCCATAGCATTTAGGGAAAATGTCCTAT
>NW_011207960.1:0-758 GCF_000146605.3 Meleagris gallopavo
GGGGAAGAAGTGGCTGTTTTGGGAGAAAGTGTCCTAGTTTGGGGAGAAAGTGTCATAGTGCGGAGTGTGGTGTAGTAGATTAGGGGGAATTGGGAGGTATTCCTAAGAGAACTGTCATTTCTGGGAGAAAAAGGTCTTATGTGGGGGGGAAAAGGTGAGGAATGTGTGAGAAAGCTGGTGTTTCTGGGAGTAAATGCCATCTTTTGGGGGCTAGAAATGGTCTTTCTGGTGGGATGTGCCACATCTTTGTGAGGCAATTGGTGTTTGTGAGGGCCAATGGCATATATTCTGGATCGAAATGGTCTTTCCGCAGTAAAATGCCAAAAGTCTGGGAGTAAGTGTCATGATGAGGAATGTAATGGAGTGTAATTGGGAGGAACTGGGAGGAATTTCTCGGAGTCGTGGTCTTTGTGGGGTGCATATGTCCCATTTAGGGAAGGAAAGGAGTATTTCTTAGCAGAACTGCCATAGCATTTAGGGAAAATGTCCTATCCTTGGGAGACAAGTGGTATTTGTGGGAGAAGATGTCCTATTCTTGGTTGCAAGTGTCCTATTTGGTCTTGTCATCTAGTCTTTTTGGGAGAAAATGTGCGGTAGTTTGAAGAAAACAGGTATGCCTGGGAGAAAATACCATCTTTTTGGAAGCACAGGCCCAATTTCCAAGTGAAATGTGGTATTTCTGGGAGAAAATGACAAGTACGTGGGAGAAAAGTGGACAATTGTGGGAAAGACTGACTTCTCTTGGAGGGCAAGTGTGG
>NW_011207961.1:0-726 GCF_000146605.3 Meleagris gallopavo
CCATTTGTCTACTAAGATGCTTGTAAGGATCAACAGATCATGCATTGTGTTGTACTGCAAGACAGCTCAAGTGGGAAAGCACACAGGACGCGACTGAAGAAAGTGATTTTAGAAAGAAAAGACAGAGTAGGGGGAAAGATGTAAGTTACTCTGTACAGCTTGTCAGTGTGAGGACCTAACAGCAGCAGCCAAACTTTCAGCTGTATGTTCTTGTAGAGCATCCCTGGCTCCCCAGAAAGATACTGGTAGCCACATTTGCCATATTCTTACATCAGCCCAGAAGTCTGTTGCCCCCTCGACAGTAAAAACATGTCAAGTATCTCGGTGGAGATCTGGATGTGATCAAGGTGTCTGCTCAAGGTAAAGCTAATGGAGGAAGACACTCACTCGCTCCATCTCCCATGAGCGGGCTGGATTTGGAGCGGAAGAGGACATCTGAGTGGTTCAAGATGAATTCCACAACAGCCGGCTGCATCTGCACCTCCACGAAGGCAGCTCTTCTGCTGATGCAGGCAGACTCACTCTGCTGTGATCTGAAGAAAAAACAGATAAAGTAAAACTGCCGACAGACAGAAGACTGGGAAGGCACCTCTGGCCGTGCAAAATGTGTGGATTTTGGAGGGGAGGGCCTACAAAGGCTGCGTGTGTTATTTGAAGTTTCTTTCAACCCTGTTTACAGATGTCAAGCATGAGCCCACTCCGGTGCATGTCAGCGTATCAATTCTG
>NW_011207962.1:0-540 GCF_000146605.3 Meleagris gallopavo
CTCAAGGTAAAGCTAATGGAGGAAGACACTCACTCGCTCCATCTCCCATGAGCGGGCTGGATTTGGAGCGCAAGAGGACATCTGAGTGGTTCAAGATGAATTCCACAACGGCCGGCTGCATCTGCACCTCCACGAAGGCAGCTCTTCTGCTGATGCAGGCAGACTCACTCTGCTGTGATCTGAAGAAAAAACAGATAAAGTAAAACTGCCGACAGACAGAAGACTGGGAAGGCACCTCTGGCCGTGCAAAATGTGTGGATTTTGGAGGGGAGGGCCTACAAAGGCTGCGTGTGTTTATTTGAAGTTTCTTTCAACCCTGTTTACAAGATGTCAAGCATGAGCCCACTCCGGTGCATGTCAGCGTATCAATTCTGAATGACACTGGCCCAACACATACCGACTTCCTTTGGAGCCCAGCACGCCTTTACGTCTCTGAAAATGATGCAGGGACATTTTCTTCAACGTTCCCTTTAGGATGCTTTGTTACCAACACTTCAACAAGGTTCATGGAAGGAACAGAACAGTACAGAATTCTAAAGG
>NW_011207963.1:0-444 GCF_000146605.3 Meleagris gallopavo
TCCTAAGAGGTGTGCTGTCACCTTTTTTCTCCTCACCAGGGACTTGACCTGACGGCCTCGACTTGTGAAATACCATGGAGAGTGGCTCGGTGACTGCAGCGGTGAATTCCCTCGGAACTCTGGGACTCATCTCGTCGGGACCCAAAGACTCCTGGATGTTTGGGTCCTCAGGTGGTCCAGAACCTGATCTGCCATGGCAGTGTGGGATGGGAAGTGGTGTGTGGGACTGAGGAAGCAATGGCAGTCCCCACCTCACCAAAGCAAAGATGAGGGCTGTGCATCATGAGCAGTTCTCAGACAAGATGGAAGCCAAAAATGGTGTTGGGTACCTGAGCCTTCTCTGGTGGTAAGCAACATGGTGCACAGAGTGCAGCCATGTGCTCCGAGCAAGGAGCACAGGTTTGTGCAAGAGGCCCGGATGCAGGCAGTGCCTTCATGACTGTA
>NW_011207964.1:0-903 GCF_000146605.3 Meleagris gallopavo
GCCTCGACTTGTGAAATACCATGGAGAGTGGCTCGGTGACTGCAGCGGTGAATTCCCTCGGAACTCTGGGACTCATCTCGTCGGGACCCAAAGACTCCTGGATGTTTGGGTCCTCAGGTGGTCCAGAACCTGATCTGCCATGGCAGTGTGGGATGGGGAAGTGGTGTGTGGGACTGAGGAAGCAATGGCAGTCCCCACCTCACCAAAGCAAAGATGAGGGCTGTGCATCATGAGCAGTTCTCAGACAAGATGGAAGCCAAAATGGTGTTGGGTACCTGAGCCTTCTCTGGTGGTAAGCAACATGGTGCACAGAGTGCAGCCATGTGCTCCGAGCAAGGAGCACAGGGTTGTGAAAGAGGCCCGGATGCAGGGCAGTGCCTTCATGACTGTATTGTGTCCAACAAGTGGCAGCCGAGCTGCGGTGCTCCCAAGTGCCGTAACAACTGCACGGAGAGATGTGTTGGTCTCGGTGGAAACAGCAAGGAAGTGGAATGTGCATTTCCCGGCATGCCCCGGAACCTCACTTTGCTGACTGGTCATTGTCTGCCCAGCAGGTAAGGGCGATGCACACCCGCCAGCGTTTACCCATTCCAGAGCCCGGCACAATAGGGTTCCCCCAGAGCTCTGAATTGCGCTTCATGGTGCCCAGAAGGCTGCCTATCCTCTTTGTTCTGTGTCTTGCTTGTCTCTGGTCTTGCACTGTTTTCACTATTACATTCTCTTGTCCTCCGATTTTTGTGTTCCTTGCCCCATTCTCTTGGCCTAATGACCCCTTGGCTTTGTGTTGCCACATTCATGTCGGCATTCAGTTTTGGCGTTCCCTGCCGTATTGTCTGGGCCGTCATCCTTGGCATTTCCTTCCATGTTCTCTTGGCCCTTGCCTTTGCCTGGGCATTCCCTTGC
>NW_011207965.1:0-577 GCF_000146605.3 Meleagris gallopavo
TTGGATAGCTGCTGTAGACACAGAAGGTGTTCAGCAGTTGTCTATTTTGCCTGGCCTGTCAGAAGATCCATCTGCCGTGGGGGTTGCTACGAGTGAAAGAGCAACAAGTACCGATTGCTACAAAAACGGTGCACAGACGGCAGTACCGCACCAACAGGGATTCCTTGCTCCCCATTCAGAAGCTGATTCACCAACTAGAGAATCAGGGAGTGATTAGCAAGACTCACTCACCTTTTAACAGCCCCATATGGCCAGTGCGTAAAGCCAGTGGAGAATGGAGGCTGACGGTGGACTACCGTGGCCTGAATGAAGTCACACCCCCATTGAGTGCTGCTGTGCCAGGTATGTTAGAACTCCAATATGAATTGGAGTCAAAGGCAGCCAAATGGTACGCCACCACTGATATTACTAATGCCTTTTTCTCCATTCCTTTGACCAAAGAATCTAGGCCAGAGTTTGCTTTCACCTGGAGGGGCATTCAGTATACCTGGAATCGTTTGCCCCAGGGGTGGAAACATAGCCCAACCATTTGCCATGGGCTGATCCAAGCTGCACTGGAACAGGGAGGTGCTCCTGA
>NW_011207966.1:0-499 GCF_000146605.3 Meleagris gallopavo
CACTCCCCAGGTTCAGATGCTGCCCCTACTCTTCCCAGCCCTTACATGGGATCAGGGAGGGGTGGAGCCTGGCTCTGCTCCACTCCACAGCCAAACTGCCCCCAGCTGTGCTCGCAGGGCTGCACCCCGCCCCAGGTGCGGGTTCCACAAAAACAGGAGGGCAAGGGAATGCCCAGGCAAAGGCAAGGGCCAAGAGAACATGGAAGGAAATGCCAAGGATGACGGCCCAGACAATACGGCAGGGAACGCCAAAACTGAATGCCGACATGAACGTGGCAACAGAAAGCCAAGGGGTCATTAGGCCAAGAGAATGGGGCAAGGAACACAAAAATAGGAGGACAAGAGAATGTAATAGTGAAAACAGTGCAAGACAAGAGACAAGCAAGACACAGAACAAAGAGGATAGGCAGCCTTCTGGGCACCATGAAGCGCAATTCAGAGCTCTGGGGGAACCCTATGTGCCGGGCTCTGGAATGGGTAAACGCTGGCGGGTGTGCAT
>NW_011207967.1:0-725 GCF_000146605.3 Meleagris gallopavo
GCAAGGGAATGCCCAGGCAAAGGCAAGGGCCAAGAGAACATGGAAGGAAATGCCAAGGATGACGGCCCAGACAATACGGCAGGGAACGCCAAAACTGAATGCCGACATGAACGTGGCAACACAAAGCCATGGGGACATTAGGCCAAGAGAATGGGGCTAGGAACACAAAAATGGAGGACAAGAGAACGTAATAGTGAAAACAGTGCAAGACCAGAGACAAGCAAGACACAGAACAAAGAGGATAGGCAGCCTTCTGGGCACCATGAAGCGCAATTCAGAGCTCTGGGGGAACCCTATTGTGCCGGGCTCTGGAATGGGTAAACGCTGGCGGGTGTGCATCGCCCTTACCTGCTGGGCAGACAATGACCAGTCAGCAAAGTGAGGTTCCGGGGCATGCCGGGAAATACACATTCCACTTCCTTGCTGTTTCCACTGAGACCAACACATCTCTCCGTGCACTTGTTACGGCACTTGGGAGCACCGCAGCTCTGCTGCCACCTGTTGGACACAATACAGTCATGAAGGCACTGCCCTGCATCCGTGCCTCTTGCACAAACCTGTGCTCCTTGCTCGGAGCACATGGCTGCACTCTGTGCACCATGTTGCTTACCACCAGAGAAGGCTCAGGTACCCCAACACCCATTTTTGCTTCCATCTGTCTGATAACTGCTCATTATGCACAGCCCTCATCTTTGCTTTGGTGAGGTGGGGACTGCCATTTGCTT